>NW_027460825.1:0-167371 GCF_050947875.1 Dermacentor variabilis
AAATCCATGTGCGGGTGCTAAAAAGAGCAGCATCGGCATGCTTTTCACGTCGTTTGGTAGAAATCCACGTGCGCGTTCTGCCAAAAGCACCATTTGCATGCATATCGTGTGGTTTTGCAGAAAACTGCGTCCGCGTCTACCAAAAGATGCATGTGCATGCTTAAAACGCGTTTTGGCACAAAACAATGTGCGGGTGCTAAAAAGAGCAGCATCGGCATGCTTTTCACGTAGTTTGGTAGAAATCCACGTGCGCGTTCTGCCAAAAGCACCATTTGCATGCATATCGTGTGGTTTTGCAGAAAACTGCGTCCACGTCTACCAAAAGATGCATGTGCATGCTTAAAACGCGTTTTGGCACAAATCCATGTGCGGGTGCTAAAAAGAGCAGCATCGGCATGCTTTTCACGTCGTTTGGTAGAAATCCACGTGCGCGTTCTGCCAAAAGCACCATTTGCATGCATATCGTGTGGTTTTGCAGAAAACTGCGTCCGCGTCTACCAAAAGATGCATGTGCATGCTTAAAACGCGTTTTGGCACAAAACAATCTGCGGGTGCTAAAAAGAGCAGCATCGGCATGCTTTTCACGTCGTTTGGTAGAAATCCACGTGCGCGTTCTGCCAAGAGCACCATTTGCATGCATATCGTGTGGTTTTGCAGAAAACTGCGTCCGCGTCTACCAAAAGATGCATGTGCATGCTAAAAACACGTTTTGGCACAAATCCATGTGCGGGTGCTAAAAAGTGCAGCATCGGCATGCTTTTCACATCGTTTGGTAGAAATCCACGTGCGCGTTCTGCCAAAAGCACCATTTGCATGCATATCGTGTGGTTTTGCAGAAAACTGCGTCCGCGTAATCCAAAAGATGCATGTGCATGCTTAAAACGCGTTTTGGCACAAATCCATGTGCGGGTGCTAAAAAGAGCAGCATCGGCATGCTTTTCACGTCGTTTGGTAGAAATCCACGTGCGCGTTCTGCCAAAAGCACCATTTGCATGCATATCGTGTGGGTTTGCAGAAAACTGCGTCCGCGTCTACCAAAAGATGCATGTGCATGCTTAAAACGCGTTTTGGCACAAATCCATGTGCGAGTGCTAAAAAGAGCAGCATCGGCATGCTTTTCACGTCGTTTGGTAGAAATCCACGTGCGCGTTCTGCCAAAAGCACCATTTGCATGCATATCGTGTGGTTTTGCAGAAAACTGCGTCCGCGTCTACCAAAAGATGCATCCCTATTGCGAAAACCAGCGCCACTGGGACCCAGTGCGCCGGATTATGGGCGCAGTACAGCGCGCTGGACGCTGGGGCGCTGGGAAGGCGCGGCGTACTGGGAGGCACTGGCTACTCGTGCGAAAAACAGCTCTAGCGCGTTAAATATACGGTGCCTGGACACCGTATATATTTTTTTGAATACAGAAACCAAGTAAGAGCGTTTTAGTGCAATAAAAAAAGAAAAAAAAACGTAAAAAATAAAACTGCTCCGACAAGGATTCGAACGTACTACCTACAGTTTCCAAGCCCGTCGTTTTACCACTACGCCACGCCATTTTTTTTTCTTTATTGCCGACTTCAACACGTCAGTTTACAAAATCAGTCCGCGCGAAGAACACAACACGTATGCTAAAAATACGTCACCCTCACTTGGGGTTACGTGATGAGATTAAAATTCACGCATGTGTAGCAAAGCTTCCGTTCTTGGAAGCCACTCAGGCACTGGGTCTTGTATCTTGTATCCTTCAATAGCTCTGCCAACAGATTCACAAAAATACTGTCTTATCGGCCTGGCATCAATGTCTGCGTGGCTGACCGCCATCCTGGATCGCCAAATACTGTACAGGCCCAATATCATAATCATGTCAAAAGGAACCCCGTCTTCACTCTCGACGGGCAGAAATCTAATTCCGAAAGCATCCACCGGTAAGTCTTTTTTAATCGTGCGTTGGAGAATGTCCCAAAAGAAAAGGGCTGCCCAACAATCTAAGAAAACATGTTCGATAGTTTCCGGCTTCCGGCATATGAAACAATGATTTCCCCAAGGCACAAAGAAACCCTTCGCTTCCAAATACGTCTTGACTTCAAGAGTGTTCGTATGGAGCTTAAAGAAGAAACTTTTAACTCCGCCTGGTACAGTCATTCTTTTCACACGTTTTAGAACTGACTGCCATGGACCTGCACAGTACAACGACCTGTACAACGGTACCGGAAGAAAGTGCGATTTTCGTTTGAATATTTGTCAGTGGTGTCGCGAAAGAAACTTTATAAGGACCTGTGTGAGGTCTTTCTTCACTACGCCACGCCATCGACGGGAAATGCGCGGATAATTTGCCATGTCAAAGCCGAGAAGCAGTTTGTTTCGCAGAGATACGTCTCGTACATACGTGGTTGATGCGCTATCGCCCAGCAACTAGAACTCACGCCTGTACCAGAAATAAAAGGTTCCTGTCCGTATTCAGCAGTATGCTTGGAAGTGCCACACCATCGATTTTCGCTTGCGATTGCTATTTTAACTACCCGCGCCGAGATCGCTCCCCACCGAAGCTTAGGCCTAGCGAATCCGCCGAGTCCGTCCTCTTGGCGTGTATAGGCGCAGGAATCAAGAAATCTAACACGGATAAATCACTCTATATTTCAGCTTTCGCATCGATATTCCTTAATAAACGATTTTTTCATGTCTACAGTGCCAGCACAAGAAGCGGTGACCGCAGATGTGACGCGTCATAAACACAGGTATGTGTGCTATCGCCGAAGGCTCCCAGCACTAGCCCGCGCTTCTCTGACGAAGATCTATGACTGGACATGCATGTTGACTGAAAGGCATCACTGAACCAAGGAAACGGTGCATATCCTTTGCGTGAAGAACAAGAAATGGTTATCGAAATCGGCAGTAACAGGCCATACACCATCCCGGGTCGGCGGTTCATTTAGGACTTCTTTTCGAAATTAAAATAGCAATCGCAAGCGAAAATCGATGGTGTGGCACTTCCAAGCATACTGCTGAATACGGACAGCAACTTTTTATTTCTGGTACAGGCGTGAGTTCTAGTTGCTGGGCGACAGCCCATAAACCATGTCTGTACGAGACGTAGCTCTCCGGAACAAACTGCTTCTCGGCTTTGACATGCCAAATTATCCGCGTATTTCCCGTTGATGGCGTGGCGTAGTGGTAACGTGACGGGCTTGGGATCTGTAGGTTGTACGTTCGAATCTTTGTCGGAGCAGTTTTAGTTTTACGTTTTTTTTCTCTTTTTTTTATTGCACTAAAGCGCTCTTTCTTGCTTTCTATATTCAAAAAAATATATACGGTGTCCAGGCACCGTATATTTAACGCACTAGAGCTGTTTTTCGCACGAGTAGCCAGTGCCTCCCAGTACGCCGCGCCTTCCCAGCGCCTTCCCAGCGCCCCAGCGTCCAGCGCGCTGTACTGGGCCCATAATCCGGCGCACTGGGTCCCAGTGGCGCTGCTCTTTGCAATAGGGATATGTGCATGCTTAAAACGCGTTTTGGCACACATCCATGTGCGGGTGCTAAAAAGAGCAGCATCGGCATCCTTTTCACGTCATTTGGTACAAATCCACGTGGGCGTTCTGCCAAAAGCACCATTTGCATGCATATCGTGTGGTTTTGCAGAAAACTGCGTCCGCGTCTACCAAAAGATGCATGTGCATGCTTAAAACGCGTTTTGGCACAAATCCATGTGCGGGTGCTAAAAAGAGCAGCATCGGCATAATTTTCACGTAGTTTGGTAGAAATCCACGTGCGCGTTCTGCCAAAAGCACCATTTGCATGCATATCGTGTGGTTTTGCAGAAAACTGCGTCCACGTCTACCAAAAGATGCATGTGCATGCTTAAAACGCGTTTTGGCACAAATGCATGTGCGGGTGCTAAAAAGAGCAGCATCGGCATGCTTTTCACGTCGTTTGGTAGAAATCCACGTGTGCGTTCTGCCAAAAGCACCATTTGCATGCATATCGTGTGGTTTTGCAGAAAACTGCGTCCGCGTCTACCAAAAGATGCATGTGCATGCTTAAAACGCGTTTTGGCACAAATCCATGTGCGGGTGCTAAAAAGAGCAGCATCGGCATGCTTTTCACGTCGTTTGGTAGAAATCCACGTGCGCGTTCTGCCAAAAGCACCATTTGGATGCATATCGTGTGGTTTTGCAGAAAACTGCGTCCACGTCTACCAAAAGATGCATGTGCATGCTTAAAACGCGTTTTGGCAGAAATCCATGTGCGGGTGCTAAAAAGAGCAGCATCGGCATGCTTTTCACGTCGTTTGGTAGAAATTCACGTGCGCGTTCTGCCAAAAGCAAGATTTGCGTGCATATCGTGTGGTTTTGCAGAAAACTGCGTCCGCGTCTACCAAAAGATGCATGTGCATGCTTAAAACGCGTTTTGGCACAAATCCATGTGCGGGTGCTAAAAAGAGCAGCATCGGCATGCTTTTCACGTCGTTTGGTAGAAATACACGTGCGCGTTCTGCCAAAAGCACCATTTGCATGCATATCGTGTGGTTTTGCAGAAAACTGCGTCCGCGTCTACCAAAAGATGCATGTGCATGCTTAAAACGCGTTTTGGCACAAATCCATGTGCGGTTGCTAAAAAGAGCAGCATCGGTATGCTTTTCACGTCGTTTGGTAGAAATCCACGTGCGCGTTCTGCCAAAAGCACCATTTGCATGCATATCGTGTGGTTTTGCAGAAAACAGCGTCCGCGTCTACCAAAAGATGCATGTGCATGCTTAAAACGCGTTTTGGCACAAAACAATGTGCGGGTGCTAAAAAGAGCAGCATCGGCATGCTTTTCACGTCGTTTGGTAGAAATCCACGTGCGCATACTGCCAAAAGCACCATTTGAATGCATATCGTGTGGTTTTGCAGAAAACTGCGTCCGCGTCTACCGAAAGATGCATGTGCATGCTTAAAACGCGTTTTGGCACAAATCCATGTGCGGGTGCTAAAAAGAGCAGCATCGGCATGCTTTTCGCGTCGGTTGGTAGAAATCCACGTGCGCGTTCTGCCAAAAGCACCATTTGCATGCATATCGTGTGGTTTTGCAGAAAACTGCGTCCGCGTCTACCAAAAGATGCATGTGCATGCTTAAAACGCGTTTTGGCACAAAACAATGTGCGGGTGCTAAAAAGAGCAGCATCGGCATGCTTTTCACGTCGTTTGGTAGAAATCCACGTGCGCGTTCTGCCAAAAGCACCATTTGCATGCATATCGTGTGGTTTTGCAGAAAACAGCGTCCGCGTCTACCAAAAGATGCATGTGCATGCTTAAAACGCGTTTTGGCACAAAACAATGTGCGGGTGCTAAAAAGAGCAGCATCGGCATGCTTTTCACGTCGTTTGGTAGAAATCCACGTGCGCATACTGCCAAAAGCACCATTTGAATGCATATCGTGTGGTTTTGCAGAAAACTGCGTCCGCGTCTACCAAAAGATGCATGTGCATGCTAAAAACACGTTTTGGCACAAATCCATGTGCGGGTGCTAAAAAGTGCAGCATCGGCATGCTTTTCACATCGTTTGGTAGAAATCCACGTGCGCGTTCTGCCAAAAGCACCATTTGCATGCATATCGTGTGGTTTTGCAGAAAACTGCGTCCGCGTAATCCAAAAGATGCATGTGCATGCTTAAAACGCGTTTTGGCACAAATCCATGTGCGGGTGCTAAAAAGAGCAGCATCGGCATGCTTTTCACGTCGTTTGGTAGAAATCCACGTGCGCGTTCTGCCAAAAGCACCATTTGCATGCATATCGTGTGGGTTTGCAGAAAACTGCGTCCGCGTCTACCAAAAGATGCATGTGCATGCTTAAAACGCGTTTTGGCACAAATCCATGTGCGAGTGCTAAAAAGAGCAGCATCGGCATGCTTTTCACGTCGTTTGGTAGAAATCCACGTGCGCGTTCTGCCAAAAGCACCATTTGCATGCATATCGTGTGGTTTTGCAGAAAACTGCGTCCGCGTCTACCAAAAGATGCATCCCTATTGCGAAAACCAGCGCCACTGGGACCCAGTGCGCCGGATTATGGGCGCAGTACAGCGCGCTGGACGCTGGGGCGCTGGGAAGGCGCGGCGTACTGGGAGGCACTGGCTACTCGTGCGAAAAACAGCTCTAGCGCGTTAAATATACGGTGCCTGGACACCGTATATATTTTTTTGAATACAGAAACCAAGTAAGAGCGTTTTAGTGCAATAAAAAAAGAAAAAAAAACGTAAAAAATAAAACTGCTCCGACAAGGATTCGAACGTACTACCTACAGTTTCCAAGCCCGTCGTTTTACCACTACGCCACGCCATTTTTTTTTCTTTATTGCCGACTTCAACACGTCAGTTTACAAAATCAGTCCGCGCGAAGAACACAACACGTATGCTAAAAATACGTCACCCTCACTTGGGGTTACGTGATGAGATTAAAATTCACGCATGTGTAGCAAAGCTTCCGTTCTTGGAAGCCACTCAGGCACTGGGTCTTGTATCTTGTATCCTTCAATAGCTCTGCCAACAGATTCACAAAAATACTGTCTTATCGGCCTGGCATCAATGTCTGCGTGGCTGACCGCCATCCTGGATCGCCAAATACTGTACAGGCCCAATATCATAATCATGTCAAAAGGAACCCCGTCTTCACTCTCGACGGGCAGAAATCTAATTCCGAAAGCATCCACCGGTAAGTCTTTTTTAATCGTGCGTTGGAGAATGTCCCAAAAGAAAAGGGCTGCCCAACAATCTAAGAAAACATGTTCGATAGTTTCCGGCTTCCGGCATATGAAACAATGATTTCCCCAAGGCACAAAGAAACCCTTCGCTTCCAAATACGTCTTGACTTCAAGAGTGTTCGTATGGAGCTTAAAGAAGAAACTTTTAACTCCGCCTGGTACAGTCATTCTTTTCACACGTTTTAGAACTGACTGCCATGGACCTGCACAGTACAACGACCTGTACAACGGTACCGGAAGAAAGTGCGATTTTCGTTTGAATATTTGTCAGTGGTGTCGCGAAAGAAACTTTATAAGGACCTGTGTGAGGTCTTTCTTCACTACGCCACGCCATCGACGGGAAATGCGCGGATAATTTGCCATGTCAAAGCCGAGAAGCAGTTTGTTTCGCAGAGATACGTCTCGTACATACGTGGTTGATGCGCTATCGCCCAGCAACTAGAACTCACGCCTGTACCAGAAATAAAAGGTTCCTGTCCGTATTCAGCAGTATGCTTGGAAGTGCCACACCATCGATTTTCGCTTGCGATTGCTATTTTAACTACCCGCGCCGAGATCGCTCCCCACCGAAGCTTAGGCCTAGCGAATCCGCCGAGTCCGTCCTCTTGGCGTGTATAGGCGCAGGAATCAAGAAATCTAACACGGATAAATCACTCTATATTTCAGCTTTCGCATCGATATTCCTTAATAAACGATTTTTTCATGTCTACAGTGCCAGCACAAGAAGCGGTGACCGCAGATGTGACGCGTCATAAACACAGGTATGTGTGCTATCGCCGAAGGCTCCCAGCACTAGCCCGCGCTTCTCTGACGAAGATCTATGACTGGACATGCATGTTGACTGAAAGGCATCACTGAACCAAGGAAACGGTGCATATCCTTTGCGTGAAGAACAAGAAATGGTTATCGAAATCGGCAGTAACAGGCCATACACCATCCCGGGTCGGCGGTTCATTTAGGACTTCTTTTCGAAATTAAAATAGCAATCGCAAGCGAAAATCGATGGTGTGGCACTTCCAAGCATACTGCTGAATACGGACAGCAACTTTTTATTTCTGGTACAGGCGTGAGTTCTAGTTGCTGGGCGACAGCCCATAAACCATGTCTGTACGAGACGTAGCTCTCCGGAACAAACTGCTTCTCGGCTTTGACATGCCAAATTATCCGCGTATTTCCCGTTGATGGCGTGGCGTAGTGGTAACGTGACGGGCTTGGGATCTGTAGGTTGTACGTTCGAATCTTTGTCGGAGCAGTTTTAGTTTTACGTTTTTTTTCTCTTTTTTTTATTGCACTAAAGCGCTCTTTCTTGCTTTCTATATTCAAAAAAATATATACGGTGTCCAGGCACCGTATATTTAACGCACTAGAGCTGTTTTTCGCACGAGTAGCCAGTGCCTCCCAGTACGCCGCGCCTTCCCAGCGCCTTCCCAGCGCCCCAGCGTCCAGCGCGCTGTACTGGGCCCATAATCCGGCGCACTGGGTCCCAGTGGCGCTGCTCTTTGCAATAGGGATATGTGCATGCTTAAAACGCGTTTTGGCACACATCCATGTGCGGGTGCTAAAAAGAGCAGCATCGGCATGCTTTTCACGTCATTTGGTACAAATCCACGTGGGCGTTCTGCCAAAAGCACCATTTGCATGCATATCGTGTGGTTTTGCAGAAAACTGCGTCCGCGTCTACCAAAAGATGCATGTGCATGCTTAAAACGCGTTTTGGCACAAATCCATGTGCGGGTGCTAAAAAGAGCAGCATCGGCATAATTTTCACGTAGTTTGGTAGAAATCCACGTGCGCGTTCTGCCAAAAGCACCATTTGCATGCATATCGTGTGGTTTTGCAGAAAACTGCGTCCACGTCTACCAAAAGATGCATGTGCATGCTTAAAACGCGTTTTGGCACAAATGCATGTGCGGGTGCTAAAAAGAGCAGCATCGGCATGCTTTTCACGTCGTTTGGTAGAAATCCACGTGTGCGTTCTGCCAAAAGCACCATTTGCATGCATATCGTGTGGTTTTGCAGAAAACTGCGTCCGCGTCTACCAAAAGATGCATGTGCATGCTTAAAACGCGTTTTGGCACAAATCCATGTGCGGGTGCTAAAAAGAGCAGCATCGGCATGCTTTTCACGTCGTTTGGTAGAAATCCACGTGCGCGTTCTGCCAAAAGCACCATTTGGATGCATATCGTGTGGTTTTGCAGAAAACTGCGTCCACGTCTACCAAAAGATGCATGTGCATGCTTAAAACGCGTTTTGGCAGAAATCCATGTGCGGGTGCTAAAAAGAGCAGCATCGGCATGCTTTTCACGTCGTTTGGTAGAAATTCACGTGCGCGTTCTGCCAAAAGCAAGATTTGCGTGCATATCGTGTGGTTTTGCAGAAAACTGCGTCCGCGTCTACCAAAAGATGCATGTGCATGCTTAAAACGCGTTTTGGCACAAATCCATGTGCGGGTGCTAAAAAGAGCAGCATCGGCATGCTTTTCACGTCGTTTGGTAGAAATACACGTGCGCGTTCTGCCAAAAGCACCATTTGCATGCATATCGTGTGGTTTTGCAGAAAACTGCGTCCGCGTCTACCAAAAGATGCATGTGCATGCTTAAAACGCGTTTTGGCACAAATCCATGTGCGGTTGCTAAAAAGAGCAGCATCGGTATGCTTTTCACGTCGTTTGGTAGAAATCCACGTGCGCGTTCTGCCAAAAGCACCATTTGCATGCATATCGTGTGGTTTTGCAGAAAACAGCGTCCGCGTCTACCAAAAGATGCATGTGCATGCTTAAAACGCGTTTTGGCACAAAACAATGTGCGGGTGCTAAAAAGAGCAGCATCGGCATGCTTTTCACGTCGTTTGGTAGAAATCCACGTGCGCATACTGCCAAAAGCACCATTTGAATGCATATCGTGTGGTTTTGCAGAAAACTGCGTCCGCGTCTACCGAAAGATGCATGTGCATGCTTAAAACGCGTTTTGGCACAAATCCATGTGCGGGTGCTAAAAAGAGCAGCATCGGCATGCTTTTCGCGTCGGTTGGTAGAAATCCACGTGCGCGTTCTGCCAAAAGCACCATTTGCATGCATATCGTGTGGTTTTGCAGAAAACTGCGTCCGCGTCTACCAAAAGATGCATGTGCATGCTTAAAACGCGTTTTGGCACAAAACAATGTGCGGGTGCTAAAAAGAGCAGCATCGGCATGCTTTTCACGTCGTTTGGTAGAAATCCACGTGCGCGTTCTGCCAAAAGCACCATTTGCATGCATATCGTGTGGTTTTGCAGAAAACAGCGTCCGCGTCTACCAAAAGATGCATGTGCATGCTTAAAACGCGTTTTGGCACAAAACAATGTGCGGGTGCTAAAAAGAGCAGCATCGGCATGCTTTTCACGTCGTTTGGTAGAAATCCACGTGCGCATACTGCCAAAAGCACCATTTGAATGCATATCGTGTGGTTTTGCAGAAAACTGCGTCCGCGTCTACCGAAAGATGCATGTGCATGCTTAAAACGCGTTTTGGCACAAATCCATGTGCGGGTGCTAAAAAGAGCAGCATCGGCATGCTTTTCGCGTCGGTTGGTAGAAATCCACGTGCGCGTTCTGCCAAAAGCACCATTTGCATGCATATCGTGTGGTTTTGCAGAAAACTGCGTCCGCGTCTACCAAAAGATGCATGTGCATGCTTAAAACGCGTTTTGGCACAAAACAATGTGCGGGTGCTAAAAAGAGCAGCATCGGCATGCTTTTCACGTCGTTTGGTAGAAATCCACGTGCGCGTTCTGCCGAAAGCACCATTTGCATGCATATCGTGCGGTTTTGCAGTAAACTGCGTCCGCGTCTACCAAAAATGCATGTGCATGCTTAAAACGCGTTTTGGCACAAATCCATGTGCGGGTGCTAAAAAGAGCAGCATCGGCATGCTTTTCACGTCGTTTGGTAGAAATCCACGTGCGTGTTCTGCCAAAAGCACCATTTGCATGCATATCGTGTGGTTTTGCAGAAAACTGCGTCCGCGTCTACCAAAAGATGCATGTGCATGCTTAAAACGCGTTTTGGCACAAAACAATGTGCGGGTGCTAAAAAGAGCAGCATCGGCATGCTTTTCACGTAGTTTGGTAGAAATCCACGTGCGCGTTCTGCCAAAAGCACCATTTGCATGCATATCGTGTGGTTTTGCAGAAAACTGCGTCCGCATCTACCAAAAGATGCATGTGCATGCTTAACACGTGTTTTGGCACAAATCCATGTGCGGGTGCTAAAAAGAGCAGCATCGGCATGCTTTTCACGTCGTTTGGTAGAAATCCACGTGCGCGTTCTGCCAAAAGCACCATTTGCATGGATATCGTGTGGTTTTGCAGAAAACTGCGTCCGCGTCTACCGAAAGATGCATGTGCATGCTTAAAACGCGTTTTGGCACAAATCCATGTGCGGGTGCTAAAAAGAGCAGCATCGGCATGCTTTTCGCGTCGGTTGGTAGAAATCCACGTGCGCGTTCTGCCAAAAGCACCATTTGCATGCATATCGTGTGGTTTTGCAGAAAACTGCGTCCGCGTCTACCAAAAGATGCATGTGCATGCTTAAAACGCGTTTTGGCACAAAACAATGTGCGGGTGCTAAAAAGAGCAGCATCGGCATGCTTTTCACGTCGTTTGGTAGAAATCCACGTGCGTGTTCTGCCAAAAGCACCATTTGCATGCATATCGTGTGGTTTTGCAGAAAACTGCGTCCGCGTCTACCAAAAGATGCATGTGCATGCTTAAAACGCGTTTTGGCACAAAACAATGTGCGGGTGCTAAAAAGAGCAGCATCGGCATGCTTTTCACGTAGTTTGGTAGAAATCCACGTGCGCGTTCTGCCAAAAGCACCATTTGCATGCATATCGTGTGGTTTTGCAGAAAACTGCGTCCGCATCTACCAAAAGATGCATGTGCATGCTTAAAACGCGTTTTGGCACAAAACAATGTGCGGGTGCTAAAAAGAGCAGCATCGGCATGCTTTTCACGTCGTTTGGTAGAAATCCACGTGCGCGTTCTGCCGAAAGCACCATTTGCATGCATATCGTGCGGTTTTGCAGTAAACTGCGTCCGCGTCTACCAAAAGATGCATGTGCATGCTTAAAACGCGTTTTGGCACAAAACAATGTGCGGGTGCTAAAAAGAGCAGCATCGGCATGCTTTTCACGTCGTTTGGTAGAAATCCACGTGCGTGTTCTGCCAAAAGCACCATTTGCATGCATATCGTGTGGTTTTGCAGAAAACTGCGTCCGCGTCTACCAAAAGATGCATGTGCATGCTTAAAACGCGTTTTGGCACAAAACAATGTGCGGGTGCTAAAAAGAGCAGCATCGGCATGCTTTTCACGTAGTTTGGTAGAAATCCACGTGCGCGTTCTGCCAAAAGCACCATTTGCATGCATATCGTGTGGTTTTGCAGAAAACTGCGTCCGCGTCTACCAAAAGATGCATGTGCATGCTTAAAACGCGTTTTGGCACAAAACAATGTGCGGGTGCTAAAAAGAGCAGCATCGGCATGCTTTTCACGTCGTTTGGTAGAAATCCACGTGCGCGTTCTGCCGAAAGCACCATTTGCATGCATATCGTGCGGTTTTGCAGTAAACTGCGTCCGCGTCTACCAAAAGATGCATGTGCATGCTTAAAACGCGTTTTGGCACAAATCCATGTGCGGGTGCTAAAAAGAGCAGCATCGGCATGCTTTTCACGTCGTTTGGTAGAAATCCACGTGCGTGTTCTGCCAAAAGCACCATTTGCATGCATATCGTGTGGTTTTGCAGAAAACTGCGTCCGCGTCTACCAAAAGATGCATGTGCATGCTTAAAACGCATTTTGGCACAAATCCATGTGCGGGTGCTAAAAAGAGCAACATCGGCATGCTTTTCACGTCGTTTGGTACAAATCCACGTGCGCGTTCTGCAAAAGCACCATTTGCATGCATATAGTGTGGTTTTGCAGAAAACTGCGTCCGTGTCTACCAAAAGATGCATGTGCATGCTTAAAACGCGTTTTGCCACAAATCCATGTGCGGGTGATAAAAAGAGCAGCATCGGCATGCTTTTCACTTCGTTTGGTAGAAATCCACGAGCGCGTTCTGCCAAAAGCACCGTTTGCATGCATATCGTGTGGTTTTGCATAAAACTGCGTCCGCGTCTACCAAAAGATGCATGTGCATGCTTAAAACTCGTTTTGGCACAAATCCATGTGCGGGTGCTAAAAAAAAGCAGCATCGGCATCCGTTTCACGTCGTTTGGTAGAAATCCACGTGCGCGTTCTGCCAAAAGCACCATTTGCATGCATATCGTGTGGTTTTGCAGAAAACTGCGTCCGCGTCTACCAAAAGATGCATGTGTATGCTTAAAACGCGTTTTGGCACAAATCCTTGTGCGGGTGCTAAAAAGAGCAGCATCGGCATGCTTTTCACGTCGTTTGGTAGAAATCCACGTGCGCGTTCTGCCAAAAGCACCATTCGCATGCATATCGTGTGGTTTTGCAGAAAACTGCGTACGCGTCTACCAAAAGATGCATGTGCATGCTTAAAACGCGTTTTGGCACAAAACAATGTGCGGGTGCTAAAAAGAGCAGCATCGGCATGCTTTTCACGTCGTTTGGTAGAAATCCACGTGCGCGTTCTGCCAAAAGCACCATTTGCATGCATATCGTGTGGTTTTGCAGAAAACTGCGTCCGCGTCTACCAAAAGATGCATGTGCATGCTTAAAACGCGTTTTGGCAGAAATCCATGTGCGGGTGCTAAAAAGAGCAGCATCGGCATGCTTTTCACGTCGTTTGGTAGAAATCCACGTGCGCGTTTTGCCAAAAGCACCATTTGCATGCATATCGTGTGGTTTTGCAGAAAACTTCGTCCGCGTCTACCAAAAGATGCATGTGCATGCTTAAAACGCGTTTTGGCACAAAACAATGTGCGGGTGCTAAAAAGAGCAGCATCGGCATGCTTTTCACGTAGTTTGGTAGAAATCCACGTGCGCGTTCTGCCAAAAGCACCATTTGCATGCATATTGTGTGGTTTTGCAGAAAACTGCGTCGGCATCTACCAAAAGATGCATGTGCATGCTTAACACGTGTTTTGGCACAAAACAATGTGCGGGTGCTAAAAAGAGCAGCATCGGCATGCTTCTCACGTAGTTTGGTAGAAATCCACGTGCGCGTTCTGCCAAAAGCACCATTTGCATGCATATCGTGTGGTTTTGCAGAAAACTGCGTCCGCATCTACCAAAAGATGCATGTGCATTCTTAACGCGTGTTTTGGCACAAATCCATGTGCGGGTGCTAAAAAGAGCAGCATCGGCATGCTTTTCACGTCGTTTGGTAGAAATCCACGTGCGCGTTCTGCCGAAAGCACCATTTGCATGCATATCGTGTGGTTTTGCAGTAAACTGCGTCCGCGTCTACCAAAAGATGCATGTGCATGCTTAAAACGCGTTTTGGCACAAATCTATGTGCGGGTGCTAAAAAGAGCAGCATCGGCATGCTTTTCACGTCGTTTGGTAGAAATCCACGTGCGCGTTCTGCCAAAAGCACCATTTGCATGCATATCGTGTGGTTTTGCAGAAAACTGCGTCCGCGTCTACCAAAAGATGCATGTGCATGCTTAAAACGCGTTTTGGCACAAAACAATGTGCGGGTGCTAAAAAGAGCAGCATCGGCATGCTTTTCACGTAGTTTGGTAGAAATCCACGTGCGCGTTCTGCCAAAAGCACCATTTGCATGCATATCGTGTGGTTTTGCAGAAAACTGCGTCCACGTCTACCAAAAGATGCATGTGCATGCTTAAAACGCGTTTTGGCACAAATCCATGTGCGGGTGCTAAAAAGAGCAGCATCGGCATGCTTTTCACGTCGTTTGGTAGAAATCCACGTGCGCGTTCTGCCGAAAGCACCATTTGCATGCATATCGTGTGGTTTTGCAGTAAACTGCGTCCGCGTCTACCAAAAGATGCATGTGCATGCTTAAAACGCGTTTTGGCACAAAACAATGTGCGGGTGCTAAAAAGAGCAGCATCGGCATGCTTTTCACGTCGTTTGGTAGAAATCCACGTGCGCGTTCTGCCAAAAGCACCATTTGCATGCATATCGTGTGGTTTTGCAGAAAACAGCGTCCGCGTCTACCAAAAGATGCATGTGCATGCTTAAAACGCGTTTTGGCACAAAACAATGTGCGGGTGCTAAAAAGAGCAGCATCGGCATGCTTTTCACGTCGTTTGGTAGAAATCCACGTGCGCATACTGCCAAAAGCACCATTTGAATGCATATCGTGTGGTTTTGCAGAAAACTGCGTCCGCGTCTACCGAAAGATGCATGTGCATGCTTAAAACGCGTTTTGGCACAAATCCATGTGCGGGTGCTAAAAAGAGCAGCATCGGCATGCTTTTCGCGTCGGTTGGTAGAAATCCACGTGCGCGTTCTGCCAAAAGCACCATTTGCATGCATATCGTGTGGTTTTGCAGAAAACTGCGTCCGCGTCTACCAAAAGATGCATGTGCATGCTTAAAACGCGTTTTGGCACAAAACAATGTGCGGGTGCTAAAAAGAGCAGCATCGGCATGCTTTTCACGTCGTTTGGTAGAAATCCACGTGCGCGTTCTGCCGAAAGCACCATTTGCATGCATATCGTGCGGTTTTGCAGTAAACTGCGTCCGCGTCTACCAAAAATGCATGTGCATGCTTAAAACGCGTTTTGGCACAAATCCATGTGCGGGTGCTAAAAAGAGCAGCATCGGCATGCTTTTCACGTCGTTTGGTAGAAATCCACGTGCGCGTTCTGCCAAAAGCACCATTTGCATGCATATCGTGTGGTTTTGCAGAAAACTGCGTCCGCGTCTACCAAAAGATGCATGTGCATGCTTAAAACGCGTTTTGGCACAAAACAATGTGCGGGTGCTAAAAAGAGCAGCATCGGCATGCTTTTCACGTAGTTTGGTAGAAATCCACGTGCGTGTTCTGCCAAAAGCACCATTTGCATGCATATCGTGTGGTTTTGCAGAAAACTGCGTCCGCGTCTACCAAAAGATGCATGTGCATGCTTAAAACGCGTTTTGGCACAAAACAATGTGCGGGTGCTAAAAAGAGCAGCATCGGCATGCTTTTCACGTAGTTTGGTAGAAATCCACGTGCGCGTTCTGCCAAAAGCACCATTTGCATGCATATCGTGTGGTTTTGCAGAAAACTGCGTCCGCATCTACCAAAAGATGCATGTGCATGCTTAACACGTGTTTTGGCACAAATCCATGTGCGGGTGCTAAAAAGAGCAGCATCGGCATGCTTTTCACGTCGTTTGGTAGAAATCCACGTGCCCGTTCTGCCAAAAGCACCATTTGCATGGATATCGTGTGGTTTTGCAGAAAACTGCGTCCGCGTCTACCAAAAGATGCATGTGCATGCTTAAACCGCGTTTTGGCACAAATCCATGTGCGGGTGCTAAAAAGAGCAGCATCGGCATGCTTTTCACGTCGTTTGGTAGAAATCCACGTGCGCGTTCTGCCAAAAGCACCATTTGCATGGATATCGTGTGGTTTTTCAGAAAACTGCGTCCGCGTCTACCAAAAGATGCATGTGCATGCTTAAAACGCGTTTTGGCAGAAATCCATGTGCGGGTGCTAAAAAGAGCAGCATCGGCATGCTTTTCACGTCGTTTGGTAGAAATCCACGTGCGCGTTTTGCCAAAAGCATCATTTGCATGCATATCGTGTGGTTTTGCAGAAAACTGCGTCCGCGTCTACCAAAAGATGCATGTGCATGCTTAAAACGCGTTTTGGCAGAAATCCATGTGCGGGTGCTAAAAAGAGCAGCATCGGCATGCTTTTCACGTCGTTTGGTAGAAATCCACGTGCGCGTTCTGCCAAAAGCACCATTTGCATGGATGTCTTGTGGTTTTGCAGAAAACTGCGTCCGCGTCTACCAAAAGATGCATGTGCATGCTTAAAACGCGTTTTGGCAGAAATCCATGTGCGGGTGCTAAAAAGAGCAGCATCGGCATGCTTTTCACGTCGTTTGGTAGAAATCCACGTGCGCGTTTTGCCAAAAGCACCATTTGCATGCATATCGTGTGGTTTTGCAGAAAACTTCGTCCGCGTCTACCAAAAGATGCATGTGCATGCTTAAAACGCGTTTTGGCACAAAACAATGTGCGGGTGCTAAAAAGAGCAGCATCGGCATGCTTTTCACGTAGTTTGGTAGAAATCCACGTGCGCGTTCTGCCAAAAGCACCATTTGCATGCATATTGTGTGGTTTTGCAGAAAACTGCGTCGGCATCTACCAAAAGATGCATGTGCATGCTTAACACGTGTTTTGGCACAAAACAATGTGCGGGTGCTAAAAAGAGCAGCATCGGCATGCTTTTCACGTAGTTTGGTAGAAATCCACGTGCGCGTTCTGCCAAAAGCACCATTTGCATGCATATCGTGTGGTTTTGCAGAAAACTGCGTCCGCATCTACCAAAAGATGCATGTGCATTCTTAACGCGTGTTTTGGCACAAATCCATGTGCGGGTGCTAAAAAGAGCAGCATCGGCATGCTTTTCACGTCGTTTGGTAGAAATCCACGTGCGCGTTCTGCCGAAAGCACCATTTGCATGCATATCGTGTGGTTTTGCAGTAAACTGCGTCCGCGTCTACCAAAAGATGCATGTGCATGCTTAAAACGCGTTTTGGCACAAATCTATGTGCGGGTGCTAAAAAGAGCAGCATCGGCATGCTTTTCACGTCGTTTGGTAGAAATCCACGTGCGCGTTCTGCCAAAAGCACCATTTGCATGCATATCGTGTGGTTTTGCAGAAAACTGCGTCCGCGTCTACCAAAAGATGCATGTGCATGCTTAAAACGCGTTTTGGCACAAAACAATGTGCGGGTGCTAAAAAGAGCAGCATCGGCATGCTTTTCACGTAGTTTGGTAGAAATCCACGTGCGCGTTCTGCCAAAAGCACCATTTGCATGCATATCGTGTGGTTTTGCAGAAAACTGCGTCCACGTCTACCAAAAGATGCATGTGCATGCTTAAAACGCGTTTTGGCACAAATCCATGTGCAGGTGCTAAAAAGAGCAGCATCGGCATGCTTTTCACGTCGTTTGGTAGAAATCCACGTGCGCGTTCTGCCGAAAGCACCATTTGCATGCATATCGTGTGGTTTTGCAGTAAACTGCGTCCGCGTCTACCAAAAGATGCATGTGCATGCTTAAAACGCGTTTTGGCACAAAACAATGTGCGGGTGCTAAAAAGAGCAGCATCGGCATGCTTTTCACGTCGTTTGGTAGAAATCCACGTGCGCGTTCTGCCAAAAGCACCATTTGCATGCATATCGTGTGGTTTTGCAGAAAACAGCGTCCGCGTCTACCAAAAGATGCATGTGCATGCTTAAAACGCGTTTTGGCACAAAACAATGTGCGGGTGCTAAAAAGAGCAGCATCGGCATGCTTTTCACGTCGTTTGGTAGAAATCCACGTGCGCATACTGCCAAAAGCACCATTTGAATGCATATCGTGTGGTTTTGCAGAAAACTGCGTCCGCGTCTACCGAAAGATGCATGTGCATGCTTAAAACGCGTTTTGGCACAAATCCATGTGCGGGTGCTAAAAAGAGCAGCATCGGCATGCTTTTCGCGTCGGTTGGTAGAAATCCACGTGCGCGTTCTGCCAAAAGCACCATTTGCATGCATATCGTGTGGTTTTGCAGAAAACTGCGTCCGCGTCTACCAAAAGATGCATGTGCATGCTTAAAACGCGTTTTGGCACAAAACAATGTGCGGGTGCTAAAAAGAGCAGCATCGGCATGCTTTTCACGTCGTTTGGTAGAAATCCACGTGCGCGTTCTGCCGAAAGCACCATTTGCATGCATATCGTGCGGTTTTGCAGTAAACTGCGTCCGCGTCTACCAAAAATGCATGTGCATGCTTAAAACGCGTTTTGGCACAAATCCATGTGCGGGTGCTAAAAAGAGCAGCATCGGCATGCTTTTCACGTCGTTTGGTAGAAATCCACGTGCGTGTTCTGCCAAAAGCACCATTTGCATGCATATCGTGTGGTTTTGCAGAAAACTGCGTCCGCGTCTACCAAAAGATGCATGTGCATGCTTAAAACGCGTTTTGGCACAAAACAATGTGCGGGTGCTAAAAAGAGCAGCATCGGCATGCTTTTCACGTAGTTTGGTAGAAATCCACGTGCGCGTTCTGCCAAAAGCACCATTTGCATGCATATCGTGTGGTTTTGCAGAAAACTGCGTCCGCATCTACCAAAAGATGCATGTGCATGCTTAACACGTGTTTTGGCACAAATCCATGTGCGGGTGCTAAAAAGAGCAGCATCGGCATGCTTTTCACGTCGTTTGGTAGAAATCCACGTGCGCGTTCTGCCAAAAGCACCATTTGCATGGATATCGTGTGGTTTTGCAGAAAACTGCGTCCGCGTCTACCGAAAGATGCATGTGCATGCTTAAAACGCGTGTTGGCACAAATCCATGTGCGGGTGCTAAAAAGAGCAGCATCGGCATGCTTTTCGCGTCGGTTGGTAGAAATCCACGTGCGCGTTCTGCCAAAAGCACCATTTGCATGCATATCGTGTGGTTTTGCAGAAAACTGCGTCCGCGTCTACCAAAAGATGCATGTGCATGCTTAAAACGCGTTTTGGCACAAAACAATGTGCGGGTGCTAAAAAGAGCAGCATCGGCATGCTTTTCACGTCGTTTGGTAGAAATCCACGTGCGTGTTCTGCCAAAAGCACCATTTGCATGCATATCGTGTGGTTTTGCAGAAAACTGCGTCCGCGTCTACCAAAAGATGCATGTGCATGCTTAAAACGCGTTTTGGCACAAAACAATGTGCGGGTGCTAAAAAGAGCAGCATCGGCATGCTTTTCACGTAGTTTGGTAGAAATCCACGTGCGCGTTCTGCCAAAAGCACCATTTGCATGCATATCGTGTGGTTTTGCAGAAAACTGCGTCCGCATCTACCAAAAGATGCATGTGCATGCTTAACACGTGTTTTGGCACAAATCCATGTGCGGGTGCTAAAAAGAGCAGCATCGGCATGCTTTTCACGTCGTTTGGTAGAAATCCACGTGCGCGTTCTGCCAAAAGCACCATTTGCATGGATATCGTGTGGTTTTGCAGAAAACTGCGTCCGCGTCTACCGAAAGATGCATGTGCATGCTTAAAACGCGTTTTGGCACAAATCCATGTGCGGGTGCTAAAAAGAGCAGCATCGGCATGCTTTTCGCGTCGGTTGGTAGAAATCCACGTGCGCGTTCTGCCAAAAGCACCATTTGCATGCATATCGTGTGGTTTTGCAGAAAACTGCGTCCGCGTCTACCAAAAGATGCATGTGCATGCTTAAAACGCGTTTTGGCACAAAACAATGTGCGGGTGCTAAAAAGAGCAGCATCGGCATGCTTTTCACGTAGTTTGGTAGAAATCCACGTGCGCGTTCTGCCAAAAGCACCATTTGCATGCATATCGTGTGGTTTTGCAGAAAACTGCGTCCGCATCTACCAAAAGATGCATGTGCATGCTTAACACGTGTTTTGGCACAAATCCATGTGCGGGTGCTAAAAAGAGCAGCATCGGCATGCTTTTCACGTCGTTTGGTAGAAATCCACGTGCGCGTTCTGCCAAAAGCACCATTTGCATGGATATCGTGTGGTTTTGCAGAAAACTGCGTCCGCGTCTACCAAAAGATGCATGTGCATGCTTAAACCGCGTTTTGGCACAAATCCATGTGCGGGTGCTAAAAAGAGCAGCATCGGCATGCTTTTCACGTCGTTTGGTAGAAATCCACGTGCGCGTTCTGCCAAAAGCACCATTTGCGTGGATATCGTGTGGTTTTTCAGAAAACTGCGTCCGCGTCTACCAAAAGATGCATGTGCATGCTTAAAACGCGTTTTGGCAGAAATCCATGTGCGGGTGCTAAAAAGAGCAGCATCGGCATGCTTTTCACGTCGTTTGGTAGAAATCCACGTGCGCGTTTTGCCAAAAGCATCATTTGCATGCATATCGTGTGGTTTTGCAGAAAACTGCGTCCGCGTCTACCAAAAGATGCATGTGCATGCTTAAAACGCGTTTTGGCAGAAATCCATGTGCGGGTGCTAAAAAGAGCAGCATCGGCATGCTTTTCACGTCGTTTGGTAGAAATCCACGTGCGCGTTCTGCCAAAAGCACCATTTGCATGGATGTCTTGTGGTTTTGCAGAAAACTGCGTCCGCGTCTACCAAAAGATGCATGTGCATGCTTAAAACGCGTTTTGGCAGAAATCCATGTGCGGGTGCTAAAAAGAGCAGCATCGGCATGCTTTTCACGTCGTTTGGTAGAAATCCACGTGCGCGTTTTGCCAAAAGCACCATTTGCATGCATATCGTGTGGTTTTGCAGAAAACTTCGTCCGCGTCTACCAAAAGATGCATGTGCATGCTTAAAACGCGTTTTGGCACAAAACAATGTGCGGGTGCTAAAAAGAGCAGCATCGGCATGCTTTTCACGTAGTTTGGTAGAAATCCACGTGCGCGTTCTGCCAAAAGCACCATTTGCATGCATATTGTGTGGTTTTGCAGAAAACTGCGTCGGCATCTACCAAAAGATGCATGTGCATGCTTAACACGTGTTTTGGCACAAAACAATGTGCGGGTGCTAAAAAGAGCAGCATCGGCATGCTTTTCACGTAGTTTGGTAGAAATCCACGTGCGCGTTCTGCCAAAAGCACCATTTGCATGCATATCGTGTGGTTTTGCAGAAAACTGCGTCCGCATCTACCAAAAGATGCATGTGCATTCTTAACGCGTGTTTTGGCACAAATCCATGTGCGGGTGCTAAAAAGAGCAGCATCGGCATGCTTTTCACGTCGTTTGGTAGAAATCCACGTGCGCGTTCTGCCGAAAGCACCATTTGCATGCATATCGTGTGGTTTTGCAGTAAACTGCGTCCGCGTCTACCAAAAGATGCATGTGCATGCTTAAAACGCGTTTTGGCACAAATCTATGTGCGGGTGCTAAAAAGAGCAGCATCGGCATGCTTTTCACGTCGTTTGGTAGAAATCCACGTGCGCGTTCTGCCAAAAGCACCATTTGCATGCATATCGTGTGGTTTTGCAGAAAACTGCGTCCGCGTCTACCAAAAGATGCATGTGCATGCTTAAAACGCGTTTTGGCACAAAACAATGTGCGGGTGCTAAAAAGAGCAGCATCGGCATGCTTTTCACGTAGTTTGGTAGAAATCCACGTGCGCGTTCTGCCAAAAGCACCATTTGCATGCATATCGTGTGGTTTTGCAGAAAACTGCGTCCACGTCTACCAAAAGATGAATGTGCATGCTTAAAACGCGTTTTGGCACAAATCCATGTGCGGGTGCTAAAAAGAGCAGCATCGGCATGCTTTTCACGCCGTTTGGTAGAAATCCACGTGCGCGTTCTGCCGAAAGCACCATTTGCATGCATATCGTGTGGTTTTGCAGTAAACTGCGTCCGCGTCTACCAAAAGATGCATGTGCATGCTTAAAACGCGTTTTGGCACAAATCCATGTGCGGGTGCTAAAAAGAGCAGCATCGGCATGCTTTTCACGTCGTTTGGTAGAAATCCACGTGCGCGTTCTGCCAAAAGCACCATTTGCATGCATATCGTGTGGTTTTGCAGAAAACTGCGTCCGCGTCTACCAAAAGATGCATGTGCATGCTTAAAACGCGTTTTGGCACAAAACAATCTGCGGGTGCTAAAAAGAGCAGCATCGGCATGCTTTTCACGTCGTTTGGTAGAAATCCACGTGCGCGTTCTGCCAAGAGCACCATTTGCATGCATATCGTGTGGTTTTGCAGAAAACTGCGTCCGCGTCTACCAAAAGATGCATGTGCATGCTAAAAACACGTTTTGGCACAAATCCATGTGCGGGTGCTAAAAAGTGCAGCATCGGCATGCTTTTCACATCGTTTGGTAGAAATCCACGTGCCCGTTCTGCCAAAAGCACCATTTGCATGCATATCGTGTGGTTTTGCAGAAAACTGCGTCCGCGTAATCCAAAAGATGCATGTGCATGCTTAAAACGCGTTTTGGCACAATCCATGTGCGGGTGCTAAAAAGGCAGCATCGGCATGCTTTTCACGTCGTTTGGTAGAAATCCACGTGCGCGTTCTGCCAAAAGCACCATTTGCATGCATATCGTGTGAGTTTGCAGAAAACTGCGTCCGCGTCTACCAAAAGATGCATGTGCATGCTTATAAAACGCGTTTTGGCACAAATCCATGTGCGGGTGCTAAAAAGAGCAGCATCGGCATGCTTTCACGTCGTTTGGTAGAAATCCACGTGCGCGTTCTGCCAAAAGCACCATTTGCATGCATATCGTGTGGTTTGCAGAAAACTGCGTCCGCGTCTACCAAAAGATGCATGTGCATGCTTAAAACGCGTTTGGCACAAAACAATCTGCGGGTGCTAAAAAGAGCAGCATCGGCATGCTTTTCACGTCGTTTGTAGAAATCACGTGCGCGTTCTGCCAAGAGCACCATTTGCATGCATATCGTGTGGTTTTGCAGAAAACTGCGTCCGCGTCTACCAAAAGATGCATGTGCATGCTAAAAAACACGTTTTGGCACAAATCCATGTGCGGGTGCTAAAAAGTGCAGCATCGGCATGCTTTTCACATCGTTTGGTAGAAATCCACGTGCCCGTTCTGCCAAAAGCACCATTTGCATGCATATCGTGTGGTTTTGCAGAAAACTGCGTCCGCGTAATCAAAAGATGCATTGTGCATGCTTAAAACGCGTTTTGGCACAAATCCATGTGCGGGTGCTAAAAAGAGCAGCATCGGCATGCTTTTCACGTCGTTTGGTAGAAATCCACGTGCGCGTTCTGCCAAAAGCACCATTTGCATGCATATCGTGTGAGTTTGCAGAAAACTGCGTCCGCGTCTACCAAAAGATGCATGTGCATGCTTAAAACGCGTTTTGGCACAAATCCATGTGCGAGTGCTAAAAAGAGCAGCATCGGCATGCTTTTCACGTCGTTTGGTAGAAATCCACGTGCGCGTTCTGCCAAAAGCACCATTTGCATGCATATTCGTGTGGTTTTGCAGAAACTACGTCCGCGTCTACCAAAAGATGCATCCCTATTGCGAAAACCAGCGCCACTGGGACCCAGTGCGCCGGATATGGGCGCAGTACAGCGCGCTGGACGCTGGGGGCGCTGGGAAGGCGCGGCGTACTGGGAGGCACTGGCTACTCGTGCGAAAAACAGCTCTAACGCGTTAAATATACGGTGCCTGGACACCGTATATATTTTTTTGAATACAGAAACCAGTAAGAGCGTTTTAGTGCAATAAAAAAAGAAAAAAAAAAACGTAAAAAATAAAACTGCTCCGACAAGGATTCGAACGTACTACCTACAGTTTCCAAGCCCGTCGTTTTACCACTACGCCACGCCATTTTTTTTTCTTTATTGCCGACTTCAACACGTCAGTTTACAAAATCAGTCCGCGCGAAGAACACAACACGTATGCTAAAAATACGTCACCCTCACTTGGGGTTACGTGATGAGATTAAAATTCACGCATGTGTAGCAAAGCTTCCATTCTTGGAAGCCACTCAGGCACTGGGTCTTGTATCTTGTATCCTTCAATAGCTCTGCTAACAGATTCACAAAAATACTGTCTTATCGGCCTGGCATCAATGTCTGCGTGGCTGACCGCCATCCTGGATCGCCAAATACTGTACAGGCCCAATATCATAATCATGTCAAAAGGAACCCCGTCTTCACTCTCGACGGGCAGAAATCTAATTCCGAAAGCATCCACCGGTAAGTCTTTTTTAATCGTGCGTTGGAGAATGTCCCAAAAGAAAAGGGCTTCCCAACAATCTAAGAAAACATGTTCGATAGTTTCCGGCTTCCGGCATATGAAACAATGATTTCCCCAAGGCACAAAGAAACCCTTCGCTTCCAAATACGTCTTGACTTCAAGAGTGTTCGTATGGAGCTTAAAGAAGAAACTTTTAACTCCGCCTGGTACAGTCATTCTTTTCACACGTTTTAGAACTGACTGCCATGGACCTGCGCAGTACAACGACCTGTACAACGGTACCGGAAGAAAGTGCGATTTTCGTTTGAATATTTGTCAGTGGTGTCGCGAAAGAAACTTTATAAGGACCGGTGTGAGGTCTTTCTTCACTACGCCACGCCATCGACGGGAAATGCGCGGATAATTTGCCATGTCAAAGCCGAGAAGCAGTTTGTTTCGCAGAGATACGTCTCGTACATACGTGGTTGATGCGCTATCGCCCAGCAACTAGAACTCACGCCTGTACCAGAAATAAAAGGTTCCTGTCCGTATTCAGCAGTATGCTTGGAAGTGCCACACCATCGATTTTCGCTTGCGATTGCTATTTTAACTACCCGCGCCGAGATCGCTCCCCACCGAAGCTTAGGCCTAGCGAATCCGCCGAGTCCGTCCTCTTGGCGTGTATAGGCGCAGGAATCAAGAAATCTAACACGGATAAATCACTCTATATTTCAGCTTTCGCATCGATATTCCTTAATAAACGATTTTTTCATGTCTACAGTGCCAGCACAAGAAGCGGTGACCGCAGATGTGACGCGTCATAAACACAGGTATGTGTGCTATCGCCGAAGGCTCCCAGCACTAGCCCACGCTTCTCTGACGAAGATCTATGACTGGACATGCATGTTGACTGAAAGGCATCACTGAACCCTATTGCAAAAACCAGCGCCACTGGGACCCAGTGCGCCGGATTACGGGCCCAGTACAGCGCGCTGGACGCTGGGGCGCTGGGAAGGCGCGGCGTACTGGGAGGCACTGGCTACTCGTGCGAAAAACAGCTCTAGTGCGTTAAATATACGGTGCCTGGACACCGTATATATTTTTTTGAATATAGAAAGCAAGAAAGAGCGCTTTAGTGCAATAAAAAAAGAGAAAAAAAACGTAAAACTAAAACTGCTCCGACAAAGATTCGAACGTACAACCTACAGATCCCAAGCCCGTCACGTTACCACTACGCCACGCCATCAACGGGAAATACGCGGATAATTTGGCATGCCAAAGCCGAGAAGCAGTTTGTTCCGGAGAGCTACGTCTCGTACAGACATGGTTTATGGGCTATCGCCCAGCAACTAGAACTCACGCCTGTACCAGAAATAAAAAGTTGCTGTCCGTATTCAGCAGTATGCTTGGAAGTGCCACACCATCGATTTTCGCTTGCGATTGCTATTTTAATTTCGAAAAGAAGTCCTAAATGAACCGCCGACCCGGGATGGTGTATGGCCTGTTACTGCCGATTTCGATAGCCATTTCTTGTTCTTCACGCAAAGGATATGCACCGTTTCCTTGGTTCAGTGATGCCTTTCAGTCAACATGCATGTCCAGTCATAGATCTTCGTCAGAGAAGCGCGGGCTAGTGCTGGGAGCCTTCGGCGATAGCACACATACCTGTGTTTATGACGCGTCACATCTGCGGTCACCGCTTCTTGTGCTGGCACTGTAGACATGAAAAAATCGTTTATTAAGGAATATCGATGCGAAAGCTGAAATATAGAGTGATTTATCCGTGTTAGATTTCTTGATTCCTGCGCCTAGACACGCCAAGAGGACGGACTCGGCGGATTCGCTAGGCCTAAGCTTCGGTGGGGAGCGATCTCGGCGCGGGTAGTTAAAATAGCAATCGCAAGCGAAAATCGATGGTGTGGCACTTCCAAGCATACTGCTGAATACGGACAGGAACTTTTTATTTCTGGTACAGGCGTGAGTTCTAGTTGCTGGGCGATAGCGCATCAACCACGTATGTACGAGACGTATCTCTGCGAAACAAACCGCTTCTCGGCTTTGACATGGCAAATTATCCGCGCATTTCCCGTCGATGGCGTGGCGTAGTGGTAAAACGACGGGCTTGGAAACTGTAGGTAGTACGTTCGAATTCTTGTCGGAGCAGTTTTATCTTTTACGTTTTTTTTTCTTTTTTTATTGCACTAAAACGCTCTTACTTGGTTTCTGTATTCAAAAAAATATATACGGTGTCCAGGCACCGTATATTTAACGCGCTAGAGCTGTTTTTCGCACGAGTAGCCAGTGCCTCCCAGTACGCCGCGCCTTCCCAGCGCCTTCCCAGCGCCCAGCGTCCAGCGCGCTGTACTGGGCCCATAATCCGGCGCACTGGGTCCCAGTGGCGCTGGTTTTTGCAATAGGGATATGTGCATGCTTAAAACGCGTTTTGGCACACATCCATGTGCGGGTGCTAAAAAGAGCAGCATCGGCATGCTTTTCACGTCATTTGGTACAAATCCACGTGGGCGTTCTGCCAAAAGCACCATTTGCATGCATATCGTGTGGTTTTGCAGAAAACTGCGTCCGCGTCTACCAAAAGATGCATGTGCATGCTTAAAACGCGTTTTTGGCACAAATCCATGTGCGGGTGCTAAAAAGAGCAGCATCGGCATAATTTTCACGTAGTTTGGTAGAAATCCACGTGCGCGTTCTGCCAAAAGCACCATTTGCATGCATATCGTGTGGTTTTGCAGAAAACTGCGTCCACGTCTACAAAAGATGCATGTGCATGCTTAAAACGCGTTTTGGCACAAATGCATGTGCGGGTGCTAAAAAGAGCAGCATCGGCATGCTTTTCACGTCGTTTGGTAGAAATCCACGTGTGCGTTCTGCCAAAAGCACCATTTGCATGCATATCGTGTGGTTTTGCAGAAAACTGCGTCCGCGTCTACCAAAAGATGCATGTGCATGCTTAAAACGCGTTTTGGCACAAATCCATGTGCGGGTGCTAAAAAGAGCAGCATCGGCATGCTTTCACGTCGTTTGGTAGAAATCCACGTGCGCGTTCTGCCAAAAGCACCATTTGGATGCATATCGTGTGGTTTTGCAGAAAACTGCGTCCGCGCTACCAAGAGATGCATGTGCGTGCTTAAAGCGCGTTTTGGCACAAATCCATGTGCGGGTGCTAAAAAGAGCAGAATCGGCATGCTTTTCACGTCGTTTGGTAGAAATTCACGTGCGCGTTCTGCCAAAAGCAAGATTTGCGTGCATATCGTGTGGTTTTGCAGAAAACTGCGTCCGCGTCTACCAAAAGATGCATGTGCATGCTTAAAACGCGTTTTGGCACAAATCCATGTGCGGGTGCTAAAAAGAGCAGCATCGGCATGCTTTTCACGTCATTTGGTAGAAATACACGTGCGCGTTCTGCCAAAAGCACCATTTGCATGCATATCGTATGGTTTTGCAGAAAACTGCGTCCGCGTCTACCAAAAGATGCATGTGCATGCTTAAAACGCGTTTTGGCACAAATCCATGTGCGGTTGCTAAAAAGAGCAGCATCGGCATGCTTTTCACGTCGTTTGGTAGAAATCCACGTGCGCGTTCTGCCAAAAGCACCATTTGCATTCATATCGTGTGGTTTTGCAGAAAACTGCGTCCACGTCTACCAAAAGATGCATGTGCATGCTTAAAACGCGTTTTGGCACAAATCCATGTGCGGGTGCTAAAAAGAGCAGCATCGGCATGCTTTTCACGTCGTTTGGTAGAAATCCACGTGCGCGTTCTGCCAAAAGCACCATTTGCATGCATATCGTGTGGTTTTGCAGAAAACAGCGTCCGCGTCTACTAAAAGATGCATGTGCATGCTTAAAACGCGTTTTGGCACAAAACAATGTGCGGGTGCTAAAAAGAGCAGCATCGGCATGCTTTTCACGTCGTTTGGTAGAAATCCACGTGCGCATACTGCCAAAAGCACCATTTGAATGCATATCGTGTGGTTTTGCAGAAAACTGCGTCCGCGTCTACCGAAAGATGCATGTGCATGCTTAAAACCCGTTTTGGCACAAATCCATGTGCGGGTGCTAAAAAGAGCAGCATCGGCATGCTTTTCGCGTCGGTTGGTAGAAATCCACGTGCGCGTTCTGCCAAAAGCACCATTTGCATGCATATCGTGTGGTTTTGCAGAAAACTGCGTCCGCGTCTACCAAAAGATGCATGTGCATGCTTAAAACGCGTTTTGGCAGAAATCCATGTGCGGGTGCTAAAAAGAGCAGCATCGGCATGCTTTTCACGTCGTTTGGTAGAAATCCACGTGCTCGTTCTGCCAAAAGCACCATTTGCATGGATATCGTGTGGTTTTGCAGAAAACTGCGTCCGCGTCTACCAAAAGATGCATGTGCATGCTTAAAACGCGTTTTGGCAGAAATCCATGTGCGGGTGCTAAAAAGAGCAGCATCGGCATGCTTTTCACGTCGTTTGGTAGAAATCCACGTGCGCGTTTTGCCAAAAGCATCATTAGCATGTATATCGTGTGGTTTTGCAGAAAACTGCGTCCGCGTCTACCAAAAGATGCATGTGCATGCTTAAAACGCGTTTTGGCACATATCCATGTGCGGGTGCTAAAAAGAGCAGCATCGGCATGCTTTTCACGTCGTTTGGTAGAAATCCACGTGCGCGTTCTGCCAAAAGCACCATTTGCATGCATATCGTGTGGTTTTGCAGAAAACTGCGTCCGCGTCTACCAAAAGATGCATGTGCATGCTTAAAACGCGTTTGGCACAAGTCCATGTGCGGGTGCTAAAAAGAGCAGCATCGGCATGCTTTTCATGTCGTTTGGTAGAAATCCACGTGCGCGTTCTGCCAAAAGCACCATTTGCATGCATATCGTGTGGTTTTGCAGAAAACTGCGTCCGCGTCTACCAAAACATGCATGTGCATGCTTAAAACGCGTTTTGTCACAAAACAATGTGCGGGTGCTAAAAAGGGCAGCATCGGCATGCTTTTCACGTCGTTTGGTAGAAATCCACGTGCGCGTTCTGCCAAAAGCACCATTTGCATGCATATCGTGTGGTTTTGCAGAAAACTGCGTCCACGTCTACCAAAAGATGCATGTGCATGCTTAAAACACGTTTTGGCACAAATCCATGTGCGGGTGCTAAAAAGAGCAACATCGGCATGCTTTTCACGTCTTTTGGTAGAAATCCACGTGCGCGTTCTGCCAAAAGCACCATTTGCATGCATATCGTGTGGTTTTGCAGAAAGCTGCGTCCGCGTCTACCAAAAGATGCATGTGCATGCTTAACACGCGTTTTGGCACAAATCCATGTGCGGGTGCTAAAAAGAGCAGCATCGGCATGCTTTTCCCGTCGTTTGGTAGAAATCCACGTGCGCGTTCTGCCAAAAGCACCATTAGCATGCATATCGTGTGGTTTTGCAGAAAACTGCGTCCGCGTCTACCAAAAGATGCATGTGCATGCTTAAAACGCGTTTTGGCACACATCCATGTGCGGGTGCTAAAAAGAGCAGCATCGGCATGCTTTTCACGTCGTTTGGTACAAATCCACGTGCGCGTTCTGCCAAAAGCACCATTTGCATGCATATCGTGTGGTTTTGCAGAAAACTGCGTCCGCGTCTACCAAAAGATGCATCTGCATGCTTAAAACGCGTTTTGGCACAAAACAATGTGCGGGTGCTAAAAAGAGCAGCATCGGCATGCTTTTCACGTAGTTTGGTAGAAATCCACGTGCGCGTTCTGCCAAAAGCACCATTTGCATGCATATCGTGTGGTTTTGCAGAAAACTGCGTCCGCATCTACCAAAAGATGCATGTGCATGCTTAACACGTGTTTTGGCACAAATCCATGTGCGGGTGCTAAAAAGAGCAGCATCGGCATGCTTTTCACGTCGTTTGGTAGAAATCCACGTGCGCGATCTGCCAAAAGCACCATTTGCATGCATATCGTGTGGTTTTGCAGAAAACTTCGTCCGCGTCTACCAAAAGATACATGTGCATGCTTAAAACGCGTTTTGGCACAAAACAATGTGCGGGTGCTAAAAAGAGCAGCATCGGCATGCTTTTCACGTAGTTTGGTAGAAATCCACGTGCGCGTTCTGCCAAAAGCACCATTTGCATGCATATTGTGTGGTTTTGCAGAAAACTGCGTCCGCATCTACCAAAAGATGCATGTGCATGCTTAACACGTGTTTTGGCACAAAACAATGTGCGGGTGCTAAAAAGAGCAGCATCGGCATGCTTTTCACGTAGTTTGGTAGAAATCCACGTGCGCGTTCTGCCAAAAGCACCATTTGCATGCATATCGTGTGGTTTTGCAGAAAACTGCGTCCGCATCTACCAAAAGATGCATGTGCATTCTTAACGCGTGTTTTGGCACAAATCCATGTGCGGGTGCTAAAAAGGGCAGCATCGGCATGCTTTTCACGTCGTTTGGTAGAAATCCACGTGCGCGTTCTGCCAAAAGCACCATTTGCATGCATATCGTGTGGTTTTGCAGAAAACTGCGTCCACGTCTACCAAAAGATGCATGTGCATGCTTAAAACACGTTTTGGCACAAATCCATGTGCGGGTGCTAAAAAGAGCAACATCGGCATGCTTTTCACGTCTTTTGGTAGAAATCCACGTGCGCGTTCTGCCAAAAGCACCATTTGCATGCATATCGTGTGGTTTTGCAGAAAGCTGCGTCCGCGTCTACCAAAAGATGCATGTGCATGCTTAACGCGTGTTTTGGCACAAATCCATGTGCGGGTGCTAAAAAGAGCAGCATCGGCATGCTTTTCACGTCGTTTGGTAGAAATCCACGTGCGCGATCTGCCAAAAGCACCATTTGCATGCATATCGTGTGGTTTTGCAGAAAACTGCGTCCGCATCTACCAAAAGATGCATGTGCATTCTTAACGCGTGTTTTGGCACAAATCCATGTGCGGGTGCTAAAAAGAGCAGCATCGGCATGCTTTTCACGTCGTTTGGTAGAAATCCACGTGCGCGTTTTCCCAAAATCATCACTTGCATGCATATCGTGTGGTTTTGCAGTAAACTGCGTCCGCGTCTACCAAAAGATGCATGTGCATGCTTAAAACGCGTTTTGGCACAAATCCATGTGCGGGTGCTAAAAAGAGCAGCATCGGCATGCTTTTCACGTCGTTTGGTAGAAATCCACGTGCGCGTTCTGCCAAAAGCACCATTTGCATGCATATCGTGTGGTTTTGCAGAAAACTGCGTCCGCGTCTACCAAAAATGCATGTGCATGCTTAAAACGCGTTTTGGCACAAAACAATGTGCGGGTGCTAAAAAGAGCAGCATCGGCATGCTTTTCACGTAGTTTGGTAGAAATCCACGTGCGCGTTCTGCCAAAAGCACCATTTGCATGCATATCGTGTGGTTTTGCAGAAAACTGCGTCCACGTCTACCAAAAGATGCATGTGCATGCTTAAAACGCGTTTTGGCACAAATCCATGTGCGGGTGCTAAAAAGAGCAGCATCGGCATGCTTTTCACGTCGTTTGGTAGAAATCCACGTGCGCGTTCTGCCAAAAGCACCATTTGCATGCATATCGTGTGGTTTTGCAGAAAACTGCGTCCGCGTCTACCAAAAGATGCATGTGCATGCTTAAAACGCGTTTTGGCACAAAACAATCTGCGGGTGCTAAAAAGAGCAGCATCGGCATGCTTTTCACGTCGTTTGGTAGAAGTCCACGTGCGCGTTCTGCCAAGAGCCCCATTTGCATGCATATCGTGTGGTTTTGCAGAAAACTGCGTCCGCGTCTACCAAAAGATGCATGTGCATGCTTAAAACACGTTTTGGCACAAATCCATGTGCGGGTGCTAAAAAGTGCAGCATCGGCATGCTTTTCACGTCGTTTGGTAGAAATCCACGTGCGCGTTCTGCCAAAAGCACCATTTGCATGCATATCGTGTGGTTTTGCAGAAATCTGCGTCCGCGTAATCCAAAAGCTGCATGTGCATGCTTAAAACGCGTTTTGGCACAAATCCATGTGCGGGTGCTAAAAAGAGCAGCATCGGCATGCTTTTCACGTCGTTTGGTAGAAATCCACGTGCGCGTTCTGCCAAAAGCACCATTTGCATGCATATCGTGTGGTTTTGCAGAAAACTGCGTCCGCGTCTACCAAAAGATGCATGTGCATGCTTAAAACGCGTTTTGGCACAAATCCATGTGCGAGTGCTAAAAAGAGCAGCATCGGCACGCTTTTCACGTCGTTTGGTAGAAATCCACGTGCGCGTTCTGCCAAAAGCACCATTTGCATGCATATCGTGTGGTTTTGCAGAAAACTGCGTCCGCGTCTACCAAAAGATGCATCCCTATTGCGAAAACCAGCGCCACTGGGACCCAGTGCGCCGGATTATGGGCGCAGTACAGCGCGCTGGACGCTGGGGCGCTGGGAAGGCGCGGCGTACTGGGAGGCACTGGCTACTCGTGCGAAAAACAGCTCTAGCGCGTTAAATATACGGTGCCTGGACACCGTATATATTTTTTTGAATACAGAAACCAAGTAAGAGCGTTTTAGTGCAATAAAAAAAGAAAAAAAAACGTAAAAAATAAAACTGCTCCGACAAGGATTCGAACGTACTACCTACAGTTTCCAAGCCCGTCGTTTTACCACTACGCCACGCCATTTTTTTTTTCTTTATTGCCGACTTCAACACGTCAGTTTACAAAATCAGTCCGCGCGAAGAACACAACACGTATGCTAAAAATACGTCACCCTCACTTGGGGTTACGTGATGAGATTAAAATTCACGCATGTGTAGCAAAGCTTCCATTCTTGGAAGCCACTCAGGCACTGGGTCTTGTATCTTGTATCCTTCAATAGCTCTGCTAACAGATTCACAAAAATACTGTCTTATCGGCCTGGCATCAATGTCTGCGTGGCTGACCGCCATCCTGGATCGCCAAATACTGTACAGGCCCAATATCATAATCATGTCAAAAGGAACCCCGTCTTCACTCTCGACGGGCAGAAATCTAATTCCGAAAGCATCCACCGGTAAGTCTTTTTTAATCGTGCGTTGGAGAATGTCCCAAAAGAAAAGGGCTTCCCAACAATCTAAGAAAACATGTTCGATAGTTTCCGGCTTCCGGCATATGAAACAATGATTTCCCCAAGGCACAAAGAAACCCTTCGCTTCCAAATACGTCTTGACTTCAAGAGTGTTTGTATGGAGCTTAAAGAAGAAACTTTTAACTCCGCCTGGTACAGTCATTCTTTTCACACGTTTTAGAACTGACTGCCATGGACCTGCGCAGTACAACGACCTGTACAACGCTACCGGAAGAAAGTGCGATTTTCGTTTGAATATTTGTCAGTGGTGTCGCGAAAGAAACTTTATAAGGACCTGTGTGAGGTCTTTCTTCACTACGCCACGCCATCGACGGGAAATGCGCGGATAATTTGCCATGTCAAAGCCGAGAAGCAGTTTGTTTCGCAGAGATACGTCTCGTACATACGTGGTTGATGCGCTATCGCCCAGCAACTAGAACTCACGCCTGTACCAGAAATAAAAGGTTCCTGTCCGTATTCAGCAGTATGCTTGGAAGTGCCACACCATCGATTTTCGCTTGCGATTGCTATTTTAACTACCCGCGCCGAGATCGCTCCCCACCGAAGCTTAGGCCTAGCGAATCCGCCGAGTCCGTCCTCTTGGCGTGTATAGGCGCAGGAATCAAGGAATCTAACACGGATAAATCACTCTATATTTCAGCTTTCGCATCGATATTCCTTAATAAACGATTTTTTCATGTCTACAGTGCCAGCACAAGAAGCGGTGACCGCAGATGTGACGCGTCATAAACACAGGTATGTGTGCTATCGCCGAAGGCTCCCAGCACTAGCCCGCGCTTCTCTGACGAAGATCTATGACTGGACATGCATGTTGACTGAAAGGCATCACTGAACCAAGGAAACGGTGCATATCCTTTGCGTGAAGAACAAGAAATGGCTATCGAAATCGGCAGTAACAGGCCATACACCATCCCGGGTCGGCGGTTCATTTAGGACTTCTTTTCGAAATTAAAATAGCAATCGCAAGCGAAAATCGACGGTGTGGCACTTCCAAGCATACTGCTGAATACGGACAGCAACTTTTTATTTCTGGTACAGGCGTGAGTTCTAGTTGCTGGGCGATAGCCCATAAACCATGTCTGTACGAGACGTAGCTCTCCGGAACAAACTGCTTCTCGGCTTTGACATGCCAAATTATCCGCGTATTTCCCGTTGATGGCGTGGCGTAGTGGTAACGTGACGGGCTTGGGATCTGTAGGTTGTACGTTCGAATCTTTGTCGGAGCAGTTTTAGTTTTACGTTTTTTTCTCTTTTTTTTATTGCACTAAAGCGCTCTTTCTTGCTTTCTATATTCAAAAAAATATATACGGTGTCCAGGCACCGTATATTTAACGCACTAGAGCTGTTTTTCGCACGAGTAGCCAGTGCCTCCCAGTACGCCGCGCCTTCCCAGCGCCCCAGCGTCCAGCGCGCTGTACTGGGCCCATAATCCGGCGCACGGGGTCCCAGTGGCGCTGGTTTTTGCAATAGGGATATGTGCATGCTTAAAACGCGTTTTGGCACACATCCATGTGCGGGTGCTAAAAAGAGCAGCATCGGCATGCTTTTCACGTCATTTGGTACAAATCCACGTGGGCGTTCTGCCAAAAGCACCATTTGCATGCATATCGTGTGGTTTTGCAGAAAACTGCGTCCGCGTCTACCAAAAGATGCATGTGCATGCTTAAAACGCGTTTTGGCACAAATCCATGTGCGGGTGCTAAAAAGAGCAGCATCGGCATAATTTTCACGTAGTTTGGTAGAAATCCACGTGCGCGTTCTGCCAAAAGCACCATTTGCATGCATATCATGTGGTTTTGCAGAAAACTGCGTCCACGTCTACCAAAAGATGCATGTGCATGCTTAAAACGCGTTTTGGCACAAATGCATGTGCGGGTGCTAAAAAGAGCAGCATCGGCATGCTTTTCACGTCGTTTGGTAGAAATCCACGTGTGCGTTCTGCCAAAAGCACCATTTGCATGCATATCGTGTGGTTTTGCAGAAAACTGCGTCCGCGTCTACCAAAAGATGCATGTGCATGCTTAAAACGCGTTTTGGCACAAATCCATGTGCGGGTGCTAAAAAGAGCAGCATCGGCATGCTTTTCACGTCGTTTGGTAGAAATCCACGTGCGCGTTCTGCCAAAAGCACCATTTGGATGCATATCGTGTGGTTTTGCAGAAAACTGCGTCCGCGCTACCAAGAGATGCATGTGCGTGCTTAAAGCGCGTTTTGGCACAAATCCATGTGCGGGTGCTAAAAAGAGCAGAATCGGCATGCTTTTCACGTCGTTTGGTAGAAATTCACGTGCGCGTTCTGCCAAAAGCAAGATTTGCGTGCATATCGTGTGGTTTTGCAGAAAACTGCGTCCGCGTCTACCAAAAGATGCATGTGCATGCTTAAAACGCGTTTTGGCACAAATCCATGTGCGGGTGCTAAAAAGAGCAGCATCGGCATGCTTTTCACGTCATTTGGTAGAAATACACGTGCGCGTTCTGCCAAAAGCACCATTTGCATGCATATCGTGTGGTTTTGCAGAAAACTGCATCCGCGTCTACCAAAAGATGCATGTGCATGCTTAAAACGCGTTTTGGCACAAATCCATGTGCGGTTGCTAAAAAGAGCAGCATCGGCATGCTTTTCACGTCGTTTGGTAGAAATCCACGTGCGCGTTCTGCCAAAAGCACCATTTGCATTCATATCGTGTGGTTTTGCAGAAAACTGCGTCCACGTCTACCAAAAGATGCATGTGCATGCATAAAACGCGTTTTGGCACAAATCCATGCGCGGGTGCTAAAAAGAGCAGCATCGGCATGCTTTTCACGTCGTTTGGTAGAAATCCACGTGCGCGTTCTGCCAAAAGCACCATTTGCATGCATATCGTGTGGTTTTGCAGAAAACAGCGTCCGCGTCTACCAAAAGATGCATGTGCATGCTTAAAACGCGTTTTGGCACAAAACAATGTGCGGGTGCTAAAAAGAGCAGCATCGGCATGCTTTTCACGTCGTTTGGTAGAAATCCACGTGCGCATACTGCCAAAAGCACCATTTGAATGCATATCGTGTGGTTTTGCAGAAAACTGCGTCCGCGTCTACCGAAAGATGCATGTGCATGCTTAAAACGCGTTTTGGCACAAATCCATGTGCGGGTGCTAAAAAGAGCAGCATCGGCATGCTTTTCGCGTCGGTTGGTAGAAATCCACGTGCGCGTTCTGCCAAAAGCACCATTTGCATGCATATCGTGTGGTTTTGCAGAAAACTGCGTCCGCGTCTACCAAAAGATGCATGTGCATGCTTAAACCGCGTTTTGGCACAAATCCATGTGCGGGTGCTAAAAAGAGCAGAATCGGCATGCTTTTCACGTCGTTTGGTAGAAATTCACGTGCGCGTTCTGCTAAAAGCAAGATTTGCGTGCATATCGTGTGGTTTTGCAGAAAACTGCGTCCGCGTCTACCAAAAGATGCATGTGCATGCTTAAAACGCGTTTTGGCACAAATCCATGTGCGGGTGCTAAAAAGAGCAGCATCGGCATGCTTTTCACGTCATTTGGTAGAAATACACGTGCGCGTTCTGCCAAAAGCACCATTTGCATGCATATCGTGTGGTTTTGCAGAAAACTGCGTCCGCGTCTACCAAAAGATGCATGTGCATGCTTAAAACGCGTTTTGGCACAAATCCATGTGCGGTTGCTAAAAAGAGCAGCATCGGCATGCTTTTCACGTCGTTTGGTAGAAATCCACGTGCGCGTTCTGCCAAAAGCACCATTTGCATTCATATCGTGTGGTTTTGCAGAAAACTGCGTCCACGTCTACCAAAAGATGCATGTGCATGCTTAAAACGCGTTTTGGCACAAATCCATGTGCGGGTGCTAAAAAGAGCAGCATCGGCATGCTTTTCACGTCGTTTGGTAGAAATCCACGTGCGCGTGTTGCCAAAAGCATCATTTGCATGCATATCGTGTGGTTTTGCAGAAAACTGCGTCCGCGTCTACCAAAAGATGCATGTGCATGCTTAAAACGCGTTTTGGCAGAAATCCATGTGCGGGTGCTAAAAAGAGCAGCATCGGCATGCTTTTCACGTCGTTTGGTAGAAATCCACGAGCGCGTTCTGCCAAAAGCACCATTTGCATGGATGTCTTGTGGTTTTGCAGAAAACTGCGTCCGCGTCTACCAAAAGATGCATGTGCATGCTTAAAACGCGTTTTGGCAGAAATCCATGTGCGGGTGCTAAAAAGAGCAGCATCGGCATGCTTTTCACGTCGTTTGGTAGAAATCCACGTGCGCGTTTTGCCAAAAGCACCATTTGCATGGATATCGTGTGGTTTTGCAGAAAACTGCGTCCGCGTCTACCAAAAGATGCATGTGCATGCTTAAAACGCGTTTTGGCAGAAATCCATGTGCGGGTGCTAAAAAGAGCAGCATCGGCATGCTTTTCACGTCGTTTGGTAGAAATCCACGTGCGCGTTCTGCCAAAAGCACCATTTGCATGGATATCGTGTGGTTTTGCAGAAAACTGCGTCCGCGTCTACCAAAAGATGCATGTGCATGCTTAAAACGCGTTTTGGCAGAAATCCATGTGCGGGTGCTAAAAAGAGCAGCATCGGCATGCTTTTCACGTCGTTTGGTAGAAATCCACGTGCGCGTTTTCCCAAAATCATCACTTGCATGCATATCGTGTGGTTTTGCAGAAAACTGCGTCCGCGTCTACCAAAAGATGCATGTGCATGCTTAAAACGCGTTTTGGCACATATCCATGTGCGGGTGCTAAAAAGAGCAGCATCGGCATGCTTTTCACGTCGTTTGGTAGAAATCCACGTGCGCGTTCTGCCAAAAGCACCATTTGCATGCATATCGTGTGGTTTTGCAGAAAACTGCGTCCGCGTCTACCAAAAGATGCATGTCCATGCTTAAAACGCGTTTTGGCACAAAACAATGTGCGGGTGCTAAAAAGAGCAGCATCGGCATGCTTTTCACGTCGTTTGGTAGAAATCCACGTGCGCGTTCTGCCAAAAGCACCATTTGCATGCATATCGTGTGGTTTTGCAGAAAACTTCGTCCGCGTCTACCAAAAGATGCATGTGCATGCTTAACACGTGTTTTGGCACAAATCCATGTGCGAGTGCTAAAAAGAGCAGCATCGGCATGCTTTTCACTTCGTTTGGTAGAAATCCACGTGCGCGTTCTGCCAAAAGCACCATTTGCATGGATATCGTGTGGTTTAGCAGAAAACTGCGTCCGCGTCTACCAAAAGATGCATGTGCATGCTTAAAACGCCTTTTGGCACAAATCCATGTGCGGGTGCTAAAAAGAGCAGCATCGGCATGCTTTTCACGTCGTTTGGTGGAAATCCACGTGCGCGTTCTGCCAAAAGCACCATTTGCATGCATATCGTGTGGTTTTGCAGAAAACTGCGTCCGCGTCTACCAAAAGATGCATGTGCATGCTTAAAACGCGTTTGGCACAAGTCCATGTGCGGGTGCTAAAAAGAGCAGCATCGGCATGCTTTTCATGTCGTTTGGTAGAAATCCACGTGCGCGTTCTGCCAAAAGCACCATTTGCATGCATATCGTGTGGTTTTGCAGAAAACTGCGTCCGCGTCTACCAAAAGATGCATGTGCATGCTTAAAACGCGTTTTGGCACAAAACAATGTGCGGGTGCTAAAAAGGGCAGCATCGGCATGCTTTTCACGTCGTTTGGTAGAAATCCACGTGCGCGTTCTGCCAAAAGCACCATTTGCATGCATATCGTGTGGTTTTGCAGAAAACTGCGTCCACGTCTACCAAAAGATGCATGTGCATGCTTAAAACACGTTTTGGCACAAATCCATGTGCGGGTGCTAAAAAGAGCAACATCGGCATGCTTTTCACGTCTTTTGGTAGAAATCCACGTGCGCGTTCTGCCAAAAGCACCATTTGCATGCATATCGTGTGGTTTTGCAGAAAGCTGCGTCCGCGTCTACCAAAAGATGCATGTGCATGCTTAACACGCGTTTTGGCACAAATCCATGTGCGGGTGCTAAAAAGAGCAGCATCGGCATGCTTTTCCCGTCGTTTGGTAGAAATCCACGTGCGCGTTCTGCCAAAAGCACCATTAGCATGCATATCGTGTGGTTTTGCAGAAAACTGCGTCCGCGTCTACCAAAAGATGAATGTGCATGCTTAAAACGCGTTTTGGCACACATCCATGTGCGGGTGCTAAAAAGAGCAGCATCGGCATGCTTTTCACGTCGTTTGGTACAAATCCACGTGCGCGTTCTGCCAAAAGCACCATTTGCATGCATATCGTGCGGTTTTGCAGAAAACTGCGTCCGCGTCTACCAAAAGATGCATCTGCATGCTTAAAACGCGTTTTGGCACAAAACAATGTGCGGGTGCTAAAAAGAGCAGCATCGGCATGCTTTTCACGTAGTTTGGTAGAAATCCACGTGCGCGTTCTGCCAAAAGCACCATTTGCATGCATATCGTGTGGTTTTGCAGAAAACTGCGTCCGCATCTACCAAAAGATGCATGTGCTTGCTTAACACGTGTTTTGGCACAAATCCATGTGCGGGTGCTAAAAAGAGCAGCATCGGCATGCTTTTCACGTCGTTTGGTAGAAATCCACGTGCGCGATCTGCCAAAAGCACCATTTGCATGCATATCGTGTGGTTTTGCAGAAAACTTCGTCCGCGTCTTCCAAAAGATGCATGTGCATGCTTAAAACGCGTTTTGGCACAAAACAATGTGCGGGTGCTAAAAAGAGCAGCATCGGCATGCTTTTCACGTAGTTTGGTAGAAATCCACGTGCGCGTTCTGCCAAAAGCACCATTTGCATGCATATTGTGTGGTTTTGCTGAAAACTGCGTCCGCATCTACCAAAAGATGCATGTGCATGCTTAACACGTGTTTTGGCACAAAACAATGTGCGGGTGCTAAAAAGAGCAGCATCGTCATGCTTTTCACGTAGTTTGGTAGAAATCCACGTGCGCGTTCTGCCAAAAGCACCATTTGCATGCATATCGTGTGGTTTTGCAGAAAACTGCGTCCGCATCTACCAAAAGATGCATGTGCATTCTTAACGCGTGTTTTGGCACAAATCCATGTGCGGGTGCTAAAAAGAGCAGCATCGGCATGCTTTTCACGTCGTTTGGTTGAAATCCACGTGCGCGTTCTGCCAAAAGCACCATTTGCATGGATATCGTGTGGTTTTGCAGAAAACTGCGTCCGCGTCTACCAAAAGATGCATGTGCATGCTTAAACCGCGTTTTGGCACAAATCTATGTGCGGGTGCTAAAAAGAGCAGCATCGGCATGCTTTTCACGTCGTTTGGTAGAAATCCACGTGCGCGATCTGCCAAAAGCACCATTTTCATGCATATCGTGTGGTTTTGCAGAAAACTGCGTCCGCGTCTACCAAAAGATGCATGTGCATGCTTAAAACGCGTTTTGGCACAAATCCATGTGCGGGTGCTAAAAAGAGCAGCATCGGCATGCTTTTCACGTCGTTTGGTAGAAATCCACGTGCGCGTTCTGCCAAAAGCACCATTTGCATGCATATCATGTGGTTTTGCAGAAAACTGCGTCCGCGTCTACCAAAAGATGCATGTGCATGCTTAAAACGCGTTTTGGCACAAAACAATGTGCGGGTGCTAAAAAGAGCAGCATCGGCATGCTTTTCACGTCGTTTGGTAGAAATCCACGTGCGCGTTCTGCCAAAAGTACCATTTGCATGCATATCGTGTGGTTTTGCAGAAAACTGCGCCCGCGTCTACCAAAAGATGCATGTGCATGCTTAAAACGCGTTTTGGCACAAATCCATGTGCGGGTGCTAAAAAGAGCAGCATCGGCATGCTTTTCACGTCGTTTGGTAGAAATCCACGTGCGCGTTCTGCCAAAAGCACCATTTGCATGGATATCGTGTGGTTTTGCAGAAAACTGCGTCCGCGTCTACCAAAAGATGCATGTGCATGCTTAAAACGCGTTTTGGCAGAAATCCATGTGCGGGTGCTAAAAAGAGCAGCATCGGCATGCTTTTCACGTCGTTTGGTAGAAATCCACGTGCGCGTTTTGCCAAAAGCATCATTTGCATGCATATCGTGTGGTTTTGCAGAAAACTGCGTCCGCGTCTACCAAAAGATGCATGTGCATGCTTAAAACGCGTTTTGGCAGAAATCCATGTGCGGGTGCTAAAAAGAGCAGCATCGGCATGCTTTTCACGTCGTTTGGTAGAAATCCACGTGCGCGTTCTGCCAAAAGCACCATTTGCATGGATGTCTTGTGGTTTTGCAGACAACTGCGTCCGCGTCTACCAAAAGATGCATGTGCATGCTTAAAACGCGTTTTGGCAGAAATCCATGTGCGGGTGCTAAAAAGAGCAGCATCGGCATGCTTTTCACGTCGTTTGGTAGAAATCCACGTGCGCGTTTGGCCAAAAGCACCATTTGCATGGATATCGTGTGGTTTTGCAGAAAACTGCGTCCGCGTCTACCAAAAGATGCATGTGCATGCTTAAAACGCGTTTTGGCAGAAATCCATGTGCGGGTGCTAAAAAGAGCAGCATCGGCATGCTTTTCACGTCGTTTGGTAGAAATCCACGTGCGCGTTCTGCCAAAAGCACCATTTGCATGGATATCGTGTGGTTTTGCAGAAAACTGCGTCCGCGTCTACCAAAAGATGCTTGTGCATGCTTAAAACGCGTTTTGGCAGAAATCCATGTGCGGGTGCTAAAAAGAGCAGCATCGGCATGCTTTTCGCGTCGTTTGGTAGAAATCCACGTGCGCGTTTTGCCAAAAGCATCATTTGCGTGCATATCGTGTGGTTTTGCAGAAAACTGCGTCCGCGTCTACCAAAAGATGCATGTGCATGCTTAAAACGCGTTTTGGCACATATCCATGTGCGGGTGCTAAAAAGAGCAGCATCGGCATGCTTTTCACGTCGTTTGGTAGAAATGCACGTGCGCGTTCTGCCAAAAGCACCATTTGCATGCATATCGTGTGGTTTTGCAGAAAACTGCGTCCGCGTCTACCAAAAGATGCATGTCCATGCTGAAAACGCGTTTTGGCACAAAACAATGTGCGGGTGCTAAAAAGAGCAGCATCGGCATGCTTTTCACGTCATTTGGTAGAAATCCACGTGCGCGTTCTGCCAAAAGCACCATTTGCATGCATATCGTGTGGTTTTGCAGAAAACTTCGTCCGCGTCTACCAAAAGATGCATGTGCATGCTTAACACGTGTTTTGGCACAAATCCATGTGCGAGTGCTAAAAAGAGCAGCATCGGCATGCTTTTGACTTCGTTTGGTAGAAATCCACGTGCGCGTTCTGCCAAAAGCACCATTTGCATGGATATCGTGTGGTTTAGCAGAAAACTGCGTCCGCGTCTACCAAAAGATGCATGTGCATGCTTAAAACGCCTTTTGGCACAAATCCATGTGCGGGTGCTAAAAAGAGCAGCATCGGCATGCTTTTTACGTCGTTTGGTAGAAATCCACGTGCGCGTTCTGCCAAAAGCACCATTTGCATGCATATCGTGTGGTTTTGCAGAAAGCTGCGTCCGCGTCTACCAAAAGATGCATGTGCATGCTTAACACGCGTTTTGGCACAAATCCATGTGCGGGTGCTAAAAAGAGCAGCATCGGCATGCTTTTCCCGTCGTTTGGTAGAAATCCACGTGCGCGTTCTGCCAAAAGCACCATTAGCATGCATATCGTGTGGTTTTGCAGAAAACTGCGTCCGCGTCTACCAAAAGATGCATGTGCATGCTTAAAACGCGTTTTGGCACACATCCATGTGCGGGTGCTAAAAAGAGCAGCATCGGCATGCTTTTCACGTCGTTTGGTACAAATCCACGTGCGCGTTCTGCCAAAAGCACCATTTGCATGCATATCGTGTGGTTTTGCAGAAAACTGCGTCCGCGTCTACCAAAAGATGCATCTGCATGCTTAAAACGCGTTTTGGCACAAAACAATGTGCGGGTGCTAAAAAGAGCAGCATCGGCATGCTTTTCACGTAGTTTGGTAGAAATCCACGTGCGCGTTCTGCCAAAAGCACCATTTGCATGCATATCGTGTGGTTTTGCAGAAAACTGCGTCCGCATCTACCAAAAGATGCATGTGCATGCTTAACACGTGTTTTGGCACAAATCCATGTGCGGGTGCTAAAAAGAGCAGCATCGGCATGCTTTTCACGTCGTTTGGTAGAAATCCACGTGCGCGATCTGCCAAAAGCACCATTTGCATGCATATCGTGTGGTTTTGCAGAAAACTTCGTCCGCGTCTACCAAAAGATGCATGTGCATGCTTAAAACGCGTTTTGGCACAAAACAATGTGCGGGTGCTAAAAAGAGCAGCATCGGCATGCTTTTCACGTAGTTTGGTAGAAATCCACGTGCGCGTTCTGCCAAAAGCACCATTTGCATGCATATTGTGTGGTTTTGCAGAAAACTGCGTCCGCATCTACCAAAAGATGCATGTGCATGCTTAACACGTGTTTTGGCACAAAACAATGTGCGGGTGCTAAAAAGAGCAGCATCGGCATGCTTTTCACGTAGTTTGGTAGAAATCCACGTGCGCGTTCTGCCAAAAGCACCATTTGCATGCATATCGTGTGGTTTTGCAGAAAACTGCGTCCGCATCTACCAAAAGATGCATGTGCATTCTTAACGCGTGTTTTGGCACAAATCCATGTGCGGGTGCTAAAAAGGGCAGCATCGGCATGCTTTTCGCGTCGTTTGGTAGAAATCCACGTGCGCGTTCTGCCAAAAGCACCATTTGCATGCATATCGTGTGGTTTTGCAGAAAACTGCGTCCGCGTCTACCAAAAGATGCATGTGCATGCTTAAACCGCGTTTTGGCACAAATCCATGTGCGGGTGCTAAAAAGAGCAACATCGGCATGCTTTTCACGTCTTTTGGTAGAAATCCACGTGCGCGTTCTGCCAAAAGCACCATTTGCATGCATATCGTGTGGTTTTGCAGAAAGCTGCGTCCGCGTCTACCAAAAGATGCATGTGCATGCTTAACGCGTGTTTTGGCACAAATCCATGTGCGGGTGCTAAAAAGAGCAGCATCGGCATGCTTTTCACGTCGTTTGGTAGAAATCCACGTGCGCGATCTGCCAAAAGCACCATTTGCATGCATATCGTGTGGTTTTGCAGAAAACTTCGTCCGCGTCTACCAAAAGATGCATGTGCATGCTTAAAACGCGTTTTGGCACAAAACAATGTGCGGGTGCTAAAAAGAGCAGCATCGGCATGCTTTTCACGTAGTTTGGTAGAAATCCACGTGCGCGTTCTGCCAAAAGCACCATTTGCATGCATATTGTGTGGTTTTGCAGAAAACTGCGTCCGCATCTACCAAAAGATGCATGTGCATGCTTAACACGTGTTTTGGCACAAAACAATGTGCGGGTGCTAAAAAGAGCAGCATCGGCATGCTTTTCACGTAGTTTGGTAGAAATCCACGTGCGCGTTCTGCCAAAAGCACCATTTGCATGCATATCGTGTGGTTTTGCAGAAAACTTCGTCCGCGTCTACCAAAAGATGCATGTGCATTCTTAACGCGTGTTTTGGCACAAATCCATGTGCGGGTGCTAAAAAGAGCAGCATCGGCATGCTTTTCACGTCGTTTGGTAGAAATCCACGTGCGCGTTCTGCCGAAAGCACCATTTGCATGCATATCGTGTGGTTTTGCAGTAAACTGCGTCCGCGTCTACCAAAAGATGCATGTGCATGCTTAACACGTGTTTTGGCACAAAACAATGTGCGGGTGCTAAAAGAGCAGCATCGGCATGCTTTTCACGTAGTTTGGTAGAAATCCACGTGCGCGTTCTGCCAAAAGCACCATTTGCATGCATATCGTGTGGTTTTGCAGAAAACTGCGTCCGCATCTACCAAAAGATGCATGTGCATTCTTAACGCGTGTTTTGGCACAAATCCATGTGCGGGTGCTAAAAAGGGCAGCATCGGCATGCTTTTCACGTCGTTTGGTAGAAATCCACGTGCGCGTTCTGCCAAAAGCACCATTTGCATGCATATCGTGTGGTTTTGCAGAAAACTGCGTCCGCGTCTACCAAAAGATGCATGTGCATGCTTAAACCGCGTTTTGGCACAAATCCATGTGCGGGTGCTAAAAAGAGCAACATCGGCATGCTTTTCACGTCTTTTGGTAGAAATCCACGTGCGCGTTCTGCCAAAAGCACCATTTGCATGCATATCGTGTGGTTTTGCAGAAAGCTGCGTCCGCGTCTACCAAAAGATGCATGTGCATGCTTAACGCGTGTTTTGGCACAAATCCATGTGCGGGTGCTAAAAAGAGCAGCATCGGCATGCTTTTCACGTCGTTTGGTAGAAATCCACGTGCGCGATCTGCCAAAAGCACCATTTGCATGCATATCGTGTGGTTTTGCAGAAAACTTCGTCCGCGTCTACCAAAAGATGCATGTGCATGCTTAAAACGCGTTTTGGCACAAAACAATGTGCGGGTGCTAAAAAGAGCAGCATCGGCATGCTTTTCACGTAGTTTGGTAGAAATCCACGTGCGCGTTCTGCCAAAAGCACCATTTGCATGCATATTGTGTGGTTTTGCAGAAAACTGCGTCCGCATCTACCAAAAGATGCATGTGCATGCTTAACACGTGTTTTGGCACAAAACAATGTGCGGGTGCTAAAAAGAGCAGCATCGGCATGCTTTTCACGTAGTTTGGTAGAAATCCACGTGCGCGTTCTGCCAAAAGCACCATTTGCATGCATATCGTGTGGTTTTGCAGAAAACTGCGTCGCATCTACCAAAAGATGCATGTGCATTCTTAACGCGTGTTTTGGCACAAATCCATGTGCGGGTGCTAAAAAGAGCAGCATCGGCATGCTTTTCACGTCGTTTGGTAGAAATCCACGTGCGCGTTCTGCCGAAAGCACCATTTGCATGCATATCGTGTGGTTTTGCAGTAAACTGCGTCCGCGTCTACCAAAAGATGCATGTGCATGCTTAAAACGCGTTTTGGCACAAATCCATGTGCGGGTGCTAAAAAGAGCAGCATCGGCATGCTTTTCACGTCGTTTGGTAGAAATCTACGTGCGCGTTCTGCCAAAAGCACCATTTGCATGCATATCGTGTGGTTTTGCAGAAAACTGCGTCCGCGTCTACCAAATAATGCATGTGCATGCTTAAAACGCGTTTTGTGGGCACAAAACAATGTGCGGGTGCTAAAAAGAGCAGCATCGGCATGCTTTTCACGTAGTTTGGTAGAAATCCACGTGCGCGTTCTGCCAAAAGCACCATTTGCATGCATATCGTGTGGTTTTGCAGAAAACTGCGTCCACGTCTACCAAAAGATGCATGTGCATGCTTAAAACGCGTTTTGGCACAAATCCATGTGCGGGTGCTAAAAAGAGCAGCATCGGCATGCTTTTCACGTCGTTTGGTAGAAATCCACGTGCGCGTTCTGCCAAAAGCACCATTTGCATGCATATCGTGTGGTTTTGCAGAAAACTGCGTCCGCGTCTACCAAAAGATGCATGTGCATGCTTAAAACGCGTTTTGGCACAAAACAATCTGCGGGTGCTAAAAAGAGCAGCATCGGCATGCTTTTCACGTCGTTTGGTAGAAATCCACGTGCGCGTTCTGCCAAGAGCCCCATTTGCATGCATATCGTGTGGTTTTGCAGAAAACTGCGTCCGCGTCTACCAAAAGATGCATGTGCATGCTTAAAACACGTTTTGGCACAAATCCATGTGCGGGTGCTAAAAAGTGCAGCATCGGCATGCTTTTCACGTCGTTTGGTAGAAATCCACGTGCGCGTTCTGCAAAAGCACCATTTGCATGCATATCGTGTGGTTTTGCAGAAATCTGCGTCCGCGTAATCCAAAAGCTGCATGTGCATGCTTAAAACGCGTTTTGGCACAAATCCATGTGCGGGTGCTAAAAAGAGCAGCATCGGCATGCTTTTCACGTCGTTTGGTAGAAATCCACGTGCGCGTTCTGCCAAAAGCACCATTTGCATGCATATCGTGTGGTTTTGCAGAAAACTGCGTCCGCGTCTACCAAAAGATGCATGTGCATGCTTAAAACGCGTTTTGGCACAAATCCATGTGCGAGTGCTAAAAAGAGCAGCATCGGCACGCTTTTCACGTCGTTTGGTAGAAATCCACGTGCGCGTTCTGCCAAAAGCACCATTTGCATGCATATCGTGTGGTTTTGCAGAAAACTGCGTCCGCGTCTACCAAAAGATGCATCCCTATTGCGAAAACCAGCGCCACTGGGACCCAGTGCGCCGGATTATGGGCGCAGTACAGCGCGCTGGACGCTGGGGGCGCTGGGAAGGCGCGGCGTACTGGGAGGCATTGGCTACTCGTGCGAAAAAACAGCTCTAGCGCGTTAAATATACGGTGCCTGGACACCGTATATATTTTTTTGAATACAGAAACCAAGTAAGAGCGTTTTAGTGCAATAAAAAAAGAAAAAAAAACGTAAAAAATAAAACTGCTCCGACAAGGATTCGAACGTACTACCTACAGTTTCCAAGCCCGTCGTTTTACCACTACGCCACGCCATTTTTTTTTCTTTATTGCCGACTTCAACACGTCAGTTTACAAAATCAGTCCGCGCGAAGAACACAACACGTATGCTAAAAATACGTCAGCCTCACTTGGGGTTACGTGATGAGATTAAAATTCACGCATGTGTAGCAAAGCTTCCATTCTTGGAAGCCACTCAGGCACTGGGTCTTGTATCTTGTATCCTTCAATAGCTCTGCTAACAGATTCACAAAATACTGTCTTATCGGCCTGGCATCAATGTCTGCGTGGCTGACCGCCATCCTGGATCGCCAAATACTGTACAGGCCCAATATCATAATCATGTCAAAAGGAACCCCGTCTTCACTCTCGACGGGCAGAAATCTAATTCCGAAAGCATCCACCGGTAAGTCTTTTTTAATCGTGCGTTGGAGAATGTCCCAAAAGAAAAGGGCTTCCCAACAATCTAAGAAAACATGTTCGATAGTTTCCGGCTTCCGGCATATGAAACAATGATTTCCCCAAGGCACAAAGAAACCCTTTGCTTCCAAATACGTCTTGACTTCAAGAGTGTTCGTATGGAGCTTAAAGAAGAAACTTTTAACTCCGCCTGGTACAGTCATTCTTTTCACACGTTTTAGAACTGACTGCCATGGACCTGCGCAGTACAACGACCTGTACAACGCTACCGGAAGAAAGTGCGATTTTCGTTTGAATATTTGTCAGTGGTGTCGCGAAAGAAACTTTATAAGGACCTGTGTGAGGTCTTTCTTCACTACGCTACGCCATCGACGGGAAATGCGCGGATAATTTGCCATGTCAAAGCCGAGAAGCAGTTTGTTTCGCAGAGATACGTCTCGTACATACGTGGTTGATGCGCTATCGCCCAGCAACTAGAACTCACGCCTGTACCAGAAATAAAAGGTTCCTGTCCGTATTCAGCAGTATGCTTGGAAGTGCCACACCATCGATTTTCGCTTGCGATTGCTATTTTAACTACCCGCGCCGAGATCGCTCCCCACCGAAGCTTAGGCCTAGCGAATCCGCCGAGTCCGTCCTCTTGGCGTGTATAGGCGCAGGAATCAAGGAATCTAACACGGATAAATCACTCTATATTTCAGCTTTCGCATCGATATTCCTTAATAAACGATTTTTTCATGTCTACAGTGCCAGCACAAGAAGCGGTGACCGCAGATGTGACGCGTCATAAACACAGGTATGTGTGCTATCGCCGAAGGCTCCCAGCACTAGCCCGCGCTTCTCTGACGAAGATCCATGACTGGACATGCATGTTGACTGAAAGGCATCACTGAACCAAGGAAACGGTGCATATCCTTTGCGTGAAGAACAAGAAATGGCTATCGAAATCGGCAGTAACAGGCCATACACCATCCCGGGTCGGCGGTTCATTTAGGACTTCTTTTCGAAATTAAAATAGCAATCGCAAGCGAAAATCGACGGTGTGGCACTTCCAAGCATACTGCTGAATACGGACAGCAACTTTTTATTTCTGGTACAGGCGTGAGTTCTAGTTGCTGGGCGATAGCCCATAAACCATGTCTGTACGAGACGTAGCTCTCCGGAACAAACTGCTTCTCGGCTTTGACATGCCAAATTATCCGCGTATTTCCCGTTGATGGCGTGGCGTAGTGGTAACGTGACGGGCTTGGGATCTGTAGGTTGTACGTTCGAATCTTTGTCGGAGCAGTTTTAGTTTTACGTTTTTTTCTCTTTTTTTTATTGCACTAAAGCGCTCTTTCTTGCTTTCTATATTCAAAAAAATATATACGGTGTCCAGGCACCGTATATTTAACGCACTAGAGCTGTTTTTCGCACGAGTAGCCAGTGCCTCCCAGTACGCCGCGCCTTCCCAGCGCCCCAGCGTCCAGCGCGCTGTACTGGGCCCATAATCCGGCGCACTGGGTCCCAGTGGCGCTGGTTTTTGCAATAGGGATATGTGCATGCTTAAAACGCGTTTTGGCACACATCCATGTGCGGGTGCTAAAAAGAGCAGCATCGGCATGCTTTTCACGTCATTTGGTACAAATCCACGTGGGCGTTCTGCCAAAAGCACCATTTGCATGCATATCGTGTGGTTTTGCAGAAAACTGCGTCCGCGTCTACCAAAAGATGCATGTGCATGCTTAAAACGCGTTTTGGCACAAATCCATGTGCGGGTGCTAAAAAGAGCAGCATCGGCATAATTTTCACGTAGTTTGGTAGAAATCCACGTGCGCGTTCTGCCAAAAGCACCATTTGCATGCATATCATGTGGTTTTGCAGAAAACTGCGTCCACGTCTACCAAAAGATGCATGTGCATGCTTAAAACGCGTTTTGGCACAAATGCATGTGCGGGTGCTAAAAAGAGCAGCATCGGCATGCTTTTCACGTCGTTTGGTAGAAATCCACGTGTGCGTTCTGCCAAAAGCACCATTTGCATGCATATCGTGTTGTTTTGCAGAAAACTGCGTCCGCGTCTACCAAAAGATGCATGTGCATGCTTAAAACGCGTTTTGGCACAAATCCATGTGCGGGTGCTAAAAAGAGCAGCATCGGCATGCTTTTCACGTCGTTTGGTAGAAATCCACGTGCGCGTTCTGCCAAAAGCACCATTTGGATGCATATCGTGTGGTTTTGCAGAAAACTGCGTCCGCGCTACCAAGAGATGCATGTGCGTGCTTAAAGCGCGTTTTGGCACAAATCCATGTGCGGGTGCTAAAAAGAGCAGAATCGGCATGCTTTTCACGTCGTTTGGTAGAAATTCACGTGCGCGTTCTGCCAAAAGCAAGATTTGCGTGCATATCGTGTGGTTTTGCAGAAAACTGCGTCCGCGTCTACCAAAAGATGCATGTGCATGCTTAAAACGCGTTTTGGCACAAATCCATGTGCGGGTGCTAAAAAGAGCAGCATCGGCATGCTTTTCACGTCATTTGGTAGAAATACACGTGCGCGTTCTGCCAAAAGCACCATTTGCATGCATATCGTGTGGTTTTGCAGAAAACTGCGTCCGCGTCTACCAAAAGATGCATGTGCATGCTTAAAACGCGTTTTGGCACAAATCCATGTGCGGTTGCTAAAAAGAGCAGCATCGGCATGCTTTTCACGTCGTTTGGTAGAAATCCACGTGCGCGTTCTGCCAAAAGCACCATTTGCATTCATATCGTGTGGTTTTGCAGAAAACTGCGTCCACGTCTACCAAAAGATGCATGTGCATGCTTAAAACGCGTTTTGGCACAAATCCATGTGCGGGTGCTAAAAAGAGCAGCATCGGCATGCTTTTCACGTCGTTTGGTAGAAATCCACGTGCGCGTTCTGCCAAAAGCACCATTTGCATGCATATCGTGTGGTTTTGCAGAAAACAGCGTCCGCGTCTACCAAAAGATGCATGTGCATGCTTAAAACGCGTTTTGGCACAAAACAATGTGCGGGTGCTAAAAAGAGCAGCATCGGCATGCTTTTCACGTCGTTTGGTAGAAATCCACGTGCGCATACTGCCAAAAGCACCATTTGAATGCATATCGTGTGGTTTTGCAGAAAACTGCGTCCGCGTCTACCGAAAGATGCATGTGCATGCTTAAAACGCGTTTTGGCACAAATCCATGTGCGGGTGCTAAAAAGAGCAGCATCGGCATGCTTTTCGCGTCGGTTGGTAGAAATCCACGTGCGCGTTCTGCCAAAAGCACCATTTGCATGCATATCGTGTGGTTTTGCAGAAAACTGCGTCCGCGTCTACCAAAAGATGCATGTGCATGCTTAAACCGCGTTTTGGCACAAATCCATGTGCGGGTGCTAAAAAGAGCAGAATCGGCATGCTTTTCACGTCGTTTGGTAGAAATTCACGTGCGCGTTCTGCTAAAAGCAAGATTTGCGTGCATATCGTGTGGTTTTGCAGAAAACTGCGTCCGCGTCTACCAAAAGATGCATGTGCATGCTTAAAACGCGTTTTGGCACAAATCCATGTGCGGGTGCTAAAAAGAGCAGCATCGGCATGCTTTTCACGTCATTTGGTAGAAATACACGTGCGCGTTCTGCCAAAAGCACCATTTGCATGCATATCGTGTGGTTTTGCAGAAAACTGCGTCCGCTTCTACCAAAAGATGCATGTGCATGCTTAAAACGCGTTTTGGCACAAATCCATGTGCGGTTGCTAAAAAGAGCAGCATCGGCATGCTTTTCACGTCGTTTGGTAGAAATCCACGTGCGCGTTCTGCCAAAAGCACCATTTGCATTCATATCGTGTGGTTTTGCAGAAAACTGCGTCCACGTCTACCAAAAGATGCATGTGCATGCTTAAAACGCGTTTTGGCACAAATCCATGTGCGGGTGCTAAAAAGAGCAGCATCGGCATGCTTTTCACGTCGTTTGGTAGAAATCCACGTGCGCGTTCTGCCAAAAGCACCATTTGCATGCATATCGTGTGGTTTTGCAGAAAACAGCGTCCGCGTCTACCAAAAGATGCATGTGCATGCTTAAAACGCGTTTTGGCACAAAACAATGTGCGGGTGCTAAAAAGAGCAGCATCGGCATGCTTTTCACGTCGTTTGGTAGAAATCCACGTGCGCATACTACCAAAAGCACCATTTGAATGCATATCGTGTGGTTTTGCAGAAAACTGCGTCCGCGTCTACCGAAAGATGCATGTGCATGCTTAAAACGCGTTTTGGCACAAATCCATGTGCGGGTGCTAAAAAGAGCAGCATCGGCATGCTTTTCGCGTCGGTTGGTAGAAATCCACGTGCGCGTTCTGCCAAAAGCACCATTTGCATGCATATCGTGTGGTTTTGCAGAAAACTGCGTCCGCGTCTACCAAAAGATGCATGTGCATGCTTAAACCGCGTTTTGGCACAAATCCATGTGCGGGTGCTAAAAAGAGCAGCATCGGCATGCTTTTCACGTCGTTTGGTAGAAATCCACGTGCGCGTTCTGCCAAAAGCACCATTTGCATGGATATCGTGTGGTTTTGCAGAAAACTGCGTCCGCGTCTACCAAAAGATGCATGAGCATGCTTAAAACGCGTTTTGGCAGAAACCCATGTGCGGGTGCTAAAAAGAGCAGCATCGGCATGCTTTTCACGTCGTTTGGTAGAAATCCACGTGCGCGTTTTGCCAAAAGCATCATTTGCATGCATATCGTGTGGTTTTGCAGAAAACTGCGTCCGCGTCTACCAAAAGATGCATGTGCATGCTTAAAACGCGTTTTGGCAGAAATCCATGTGCGGGTGCTAAAAAGAGCAGCATCGGCATGCTTTTCACGTCGTTTGGTAGAAATCTACGAGCGCGTTCTGCCAAAAGCACCATTTGCATGGATGTCTTGTGGTTTTGCAGAAAACTGCGTCCGCGTCTACCAAAAGATGCATGTGCATGCTTAAAACGCGTTTTGGCAGAAATCCATGTGCGGGTGCTAAAAAGAGCAGCATCGGCATGCTTTTCACGTCGTTTGGTAGAAATCCACGTGCGCGTTTTGCCAAAAGCACCATTTGCATGGATATCGTGTGGTTTTGCAGAAAACTGCGTCCGCGTCTACCAAAAGATGCATGTGCATGCTTAAAACGCGTTTTGGCAGAAATCCATGTGCGGGTGCTAAAAAGAGCAGCATCGGCATGCTTTTCACGTCGTTTGGTAGAAATCCACGTGCGCGTTCTGCCAAAAGCACCATTTGCATGGATATCGTGTGGTTTTGCAGAAAACTGCGTCCGCGTCTACCAAAAGATGCATGTGCATGCTTAAAACGCGTTTTGGCAGAAATCCATGTGCGGGTGCTAAAAAGAGCAGCATCGGCATGCTTTTCACGTCGTTTGGTAGAAATCCACGTGCGCGTTTTGCCAAAAGCATCATTTGCATGCATATCGTGTGGTTTTGCAGAAAACTGCGTCCGCGTCTACCAAAAGATGCATGTGCATGCTTAAAACGCGTTTTGGCACATATCCATGTGCGGGTGCTAAAAAGAGCAGCATCGGCATGCTTTTCACGTCGTTTGGTAGAAATCCACGTGCGCGTTCTGCCAAAAGCACCATTTGCATGCATATCGTGTGGTTTTGCAGAAAACTGCGTCCGCGTCTACCAAAAGATGCATGTCCATGCTTAAAACGCGTTTTGGCACAAAACAATGTGCGGGTGCTAAAAAGAGCAGCATCGGCATGCTTTTCACGTCGTTTGGTAGAAATCCACGTGCGCGTTCTGCCAAAAGCACCATTTGCATGCATATCGTGTGGTTTTGCAGAAAACTTCGTCCGCGTCTACCAAAAGATGCATGTGCATGCTTAAGACGTGTTTTGGCACAAATCCATGTGCGAGTGCTAAAAAGAGCAGCATCGGCATGCTTTTCACTTCGTTTGGTAGAAATCCACGTGCGCGTTCTGCCAAAAGCACCATTTGCATGGATATCGTGTGGTTTAGCAGAAAACTGCGTCCGCGTCTACCAAAAGATGCATGTGCATGCTTAAAACGCCTTTTGGCACAAATCCATGTGCGGGTGCTAAAAAGAGCAGCATCGGCATGCTTTTCACGTCGTTTGGTAGAAATCCACGTGCGCGTTCTGCCAAAAGCACCATTTGCATGCATATCGTGTGGTTTTGCAGAAAACTGCGTCCGCGTCTACCAAAAGATGCATGTGCATGCTTAAAACGCGTTTGGCACAAGTCCATGTGCGGGTGCTAAAAAGAGCAGCATCGGCATGCTTTTCATGTCGTTTGGTAGAAATCCACGTGCGCGTTCTGCCAAAAGCACCATTTGCATGCATATCGTGTGGTTTTGCAGAAAACTGCGTCCGCGTCTACCAAAAGATGCATGTGCATGCTTAAAACGCGTTTTGGCACAAAACAATGTGCGGGTGCTAAAAAGGGCAGCATCGGCATGCTTTTCACGTCGTTTGGTAGAAATCCACGTGCGCGTTCTGCCAAAAGCACCATTTGCATGCATATCGTGTGGTTTTGCAGAAAACTGCGTCCACGTCTACCAAAAGATGCATGTGCATGCTTAAAACACGTTTTGGCACAAATCCATGTGCGGGTGCTAAAAAGAGCAACATCGGCATGCTTTTCACGTCTTTTGGTAGAAATCCACGTGCGCGTTCTGCCAAAAGCACCATTTGCATGCATATCGTGTGGTTTTGCAGAAAGCTGCGTCCGCGTCTACCAAAAGATGCATGTGCATGCTTAACACGCGTTTTGGCACAAATCCATGTGCGGGTGCTAAAAAGAGCAGCATCGGCATGCTTTCCCGTCGTTTGGTAGAAATCCACGTGCGCGTTCTGCCAAAAGCACCATTAGCATGCATATCGTGTGGTTTTGCAGAAAACTGCGTCCGCGTCTACCAAAAGATGCATGTGCATGCTTAAAACGCGTTTTGGCACACATCCATGTGCGGGTGCTAAAAAGAGCAGCATCGGCATGCTTTTCACGTCGTTTGGTACAAATCCACGTGCGCGTTCTGCCAAAAGCACCATTTGCATGCATATCGTGTGGTTTTGCAGAAAACTGCGTCCGCGTCTACCAAAAGATGCATCTGCATGCTTAAAACGCGTTTTGGCACAAAACAATGTGCGGGTGCTAAAAAGAGCAGCATCGGCATGCTTTTCACGTAGTTTGGTAGAAATCCACGTGCGCGTTCTGCCAAAAGCACCATTTGCATGCATATCGTGTGGTTTTGCAGAAAACTGCGTCCGCATCTACCAAAAGATGCATGTGCATGCTTAACACGTGTTTTGGCACAAATCCATGTGCGGGTGCTAAAAAGAGCAGCATCGGCATGCTTTTCACGTCGTTTGGTAGAAATCCACGTGCGCGATCTGCCAAAAGCACCATTTGCATGCATATCGTGTGGTTTTGCAGAAAACTTCGTCCGCGTCTTCCAAAAGATGCATGTGCATGCTTAAAACGCGTTTTGGCACAAAACAATGTGCGGGTGCTAAAAAGAGCAGCATCGGCATGCTTTTCACGTAGTTTGGTAGAAATCCACGTGCGCGTTCTGCCAAAAGCACCATTTGCATGCATATTGTGTGGTTTTGCAGAAAACTGCGTCCGCATCTACCAAAAGATGCATGTGCATGCTTAACACGTGTTTTGGCACAAAACAATGTGCGGGTGCTAAAAAGAGCAGCATCGTCATGCTTTTCACGTAGTTTGGTAGAAATCCACGTGCGCGTTCTGCCAAAAGCACCATTTGCATGCATATCGTGTGGTTTTGCAGAAAACTGCGTCCGCATCTACCAAAAGATGCATGTGCATTCTTAACGCGTGTTTTGGCACAAATCCATGTGCGGGTGCTAAAAAGAGCAGCATCGGCATGCTTTTCACGTCGTTTGGTAGAAATCCACGTGCGCGTTCTGCCAAAAGCACCATTTGCATGGATATCGTGTGGTTTTGCAGAAAACTGCGTCCGCGTCTACCAAAAGATGCATGTGCATGCTTAAACCGCGTTTTGGCACAAATCTATGTGCGGGTGCTAAAAAGAGCAGCATCGGCATGCTTTTCACGTCGTTTGGTAGAAATCCACGTGCGCGATCTGCCAAAAGCACCATTTTCATGCATATCGTGTGGTTTTGCAGAAAACTGCGTCCGCGTCTACCAAAAGATGCATGTGCATGCTTAAAACGCGTTTTGGCACAAATCCATGTGCGGGTGCTAAAAAGAGCAGCATCGGCATGCTTTTCACGTCGTTTGGTAGAAATCCACGTGCGCGTTCTGCCAAAAGCACCATTTGCATGCATATCATGTGGTTTTGCAGAAAACTGCGTCCGCGTCTACCAAAAGATGCATGTGCATGCTTAAAACGCGTTTTGGCACAAAACAATGTGCGGGTGCTAAAAAGAGCAGCATCGGCATGCTTTTCACGTCGTTTGGTAGAAATCCACGTGCGCGTTTTGCCAAAAGCACCATTTGCATGGATATCGTGTGGTTTTGCAGAAAACTGCGTCCGCGTCTACCAAAAGATGCATGTGCATGCTTAAAACGCGTTTTGGCAGAAATCCATGTGCGGGTGCTAAAAAGAGCAGCATCGGCATGCTTTTCACGTCGTTTGGTAGAAATCCACGTGCGCGTTCTGCCAAAAGCACCATTTGCATGGATATCGTGTGGTTTTGCAGAAAACTGCGTCCGCGTCTACCAAAAGATGCTTGTGCATGCTTAAAACGCGTTTTGGCAGAAATCCATGTGCGGGTGCTAAAAAGAGCAGCATCGGCATGCTTTTCGCGTCGTTTGGTAGAAATCCACGTGCGCGTTTTGCCAAAAGCATCATTTGCGTGCATATCGTGTGGTTTTGCAGAAAACTGCGTCCGCGTCTACCAAAAGATGCATGTGCATGCTTAAAACGCGTTTTGGCACATATCCATGTGCGGGTGCTAAAAAGAGCAGCATCGGCATGCTTTTCACGTCGTTTGGTAGAAATGCACGTGCGCGTTCTGCCAAAAGCACCATTTGCATGCATATCGTGTGGTTTTGCAGAAAACTGCGTCCGCGTCTACCAAAAGATGCATGTCCATGCTTAAAACGCGTTTTGGCACAAAACAATGTGCGGGTGCTAAAAAGAGCAGCATCGGCATGCTTTTCACGTCGTTTGGTAGAAATCCACGTGCGCGTTCTGCCAAAAGCACCATTTGCATGCATATCGTGTGGTTTTGCAGAAAACTGCGTCCGCGTCTACCAAAAGATGCATGTCCATGCTTAAAACGCGTTTTGGCACAAAACAATGTGCGGGTGCTAAAAAGAGCAGCATCGGCATGCTTTTCACGTCGTTTGGTAGAAATCCACGTGCGCGTTCTGCCAAAAGCACCATTTGCATGCATATCGTGTGGTTTTGCAGAAAACTTCGTCCGCGTCTACCAAAAGATGCATGTGCATGCTTAACACGTGTTTTGGCACAAATCCATGTGCGAGTGCTAAAAAGAGCAGCATCGGCATGCTTTTCACTTCGTTTGGTAGAAATCCACGTGCGCGTTCTGCCAAAAGCACCATTTGCATGGATATCGTGTGGTTTAGCAGAAAACTGCGTCCGCGTCTACCAAAAGATGCATGTGCATGCTTAAAACGCCTTTTGGCACAAATCCATGTGCGGGTGCTAAAAAGAGCAGCATCGGCATGCTTTTCACGTCGTTTGGTAGAAATCCACGTGCGCGTTCTGCCAAAAGCACCATTTGCATGCATATCGTGTGGTTTTGCAGAAAACTGCGTCCGCGTCTACCAAAAGATGCATGTGCATGCTTAAAACGCGTTTGGCACAAGTCCATGTGCGGGTGCTAAAAAGAGCAGCATCGGCATGCTTTTCATGTCGTTTGGTAGAAATCCACGTGCGCGTTCTGCCAAAAGCACCATTTGCATGCATATCGTGTGGTTTTGCAGAAAACTGCGTCCGCGTCTACCAAAAGATGCATGTGCATGCTTAAAACGCGTTTTGGCACAAAACAATGTGCGGGTGCTAAAAAGGGCAGCATCGGCATGCTTTTCACGTCGTTTGGTAGAAATCCACGTGCGCGTTCTGCCAAAAGCACCATTTGCATGGATATCGTGTGGTTTTGCAGAAAACTGCGTCCGCGTCTACCAAAAGATGCATGTGCATGCTTAAAACGCGTTTTGGCAGAAATCCATGTGCGGGTGCTAAAAAGAGCAGCATCGGCATGCTTTTCACGTCGTTTGGTAGAAATCCACGTGCGCGTTTTGCCAAAAGCATCATTTGCATGCATATCGTGTGGTTTTGCAGAAAACTGCGTCCGCGTCTACCAAAAGATGCATGTGCATGCTTAAAACGCGTTTTGGCACATATCCATGTGCGGGTGCTAAAAAGAGCAGCATCGGCATGCTTTTCACGTCGTTTGGTAGAAATCCACGTGCGCGTTCTGCCAAAAGCACCATTTGCATGCATATCGTGTGGTTTTGCAGAAAACTGCGTCCGCGTCTACCAAAAGATGCATGTCCATGCTTAAAACGCGTTTTGGCACAAAACAATGTGCGGGTGCTAAAAAGAGCAGCATCGGCATGCTTTTCACGTCGTTTGGTAGAAATCCACGTGCGCGTTCTGCCAAAAGCACCATTTGCATGCATATCGTGTGGTTTTGCAGAAAACTTCGTCCGCGTCTACCAAAAGATGCATGTGCATGCTTAACACGTGTTTTGGCACAAATCCATGTGCGAGTGCTAAAAAGAGCAGCATCGGCATGCTTTTCACTTCGTTTGGTAGAAATCCACGTGCGCGTTCTGCCAAAAGCACCATTTGCATGGATATCGTGTGGTTTAGCAGAAAACTGCGTCCGCGTCTACCAAAAGATGCATGTGCATGCTTAAAACGCCTTTTGGCACAAATCCATGTGCGGGTGCTAAAAAGAGCAGCATCGGCATGCTTTTCACGTCGTTTGGTAGAAATCCACGTGCGCGTTCTGCCAAAAGCACCATTTGCATGCATATCGTGTGGTTTTGCAGAAAACTGCGTCCGCGTCTACCAAAAGATGCATGTGCATGCTTAAAACGCGTTTGGCACAAGTCCATGTGCGGGTGCTAAAAAGAGCAGCATCGGCATGCTTTTCATGTCGTTTGGTAGAAATCCACGTGCGCGTTCTGCCAAAAGCACCATTTGCATGCATATCGTGTGGTTTTGCAGAAAACTGCGTCCGCGTCTACCAAAAGATGCATGTGCATGCTTAAAACGCGTTTTGGCACAAAACAATGTGCGGGTGCTAAAAAGGGCAGCATCGGCATGCTTTTCACGTCGTTTGGTAGAAATCCACGTGCGCGTTCTGCCAAAAGCACCATTTGCATGCATATCGTGTGGTTTTGCAGAAAACTGCGTCCACGTCTACCAAAAGATGCATGTGCATGCTTAAAACACGTTTTGGCACAAATCCATGTGCGGGTGCTAAAAAGAGCAACATCGGCATGCTTTTCACGTCTTTTGGTAGAAATCCACGTGCGCGTTCTGCCAAAAGCACCATTTGCATGCATATCGTGTGGTTTTGCAGAAAGCTGCGTCCGCGTCTACCAAAAGATGCATGTGCATGCTTAACACGCGTTTTGGCACAAATCCATGTGCGGGTGCTAAAAAGAGCAGCATCGGCATGCTTTCCCGTCGTTTGGTAGAAATCCACGTGCGCGTTCTGCCAAAAGCACCATTAGCATGCATATCGTGTGGTTTTGCAGAAAACTGCGTCCGCGTCTACCAAAAGATGCATGTGCATGCTTAAAACGCGTTTTGGCACACATCCATGTGCGGGTGCTAAAAAGAGCAGCATCGGCATGCTTTTCACGTCGTTTGGTACAAATCCACGTGCGCGTTCTGCCAAAAGCACCATTTGCATGCATATCGTGTGGTTTTGCAGAAAACTGCGTCCGCGTCTACCAAAAGATGCATCTGCATGCTTAAAACGCGTTTTGGCACAAAACAATGTGCGGGTGCTAAAAAGAGCAGCATCGGCATGCTTTTCACGTAGTTTGGTAGAAATCCACGTGCGCGTTCTGCCAAAAGCACCATTTGCGTGCATATCGTGTGGTTTTGCAGAAAACTGCGTCCGCATCTACCAAAAGATGCATGTGCATGCTTAACACGTGTTTTGGCACAAATCCATGTGCGGGTGCTAAAAAGAGCAGCATCGGCATGCTTTTCACGTCGTTTGGTAGAAATCCACGTGCGCGATCTGCCAAAAGCACCATTTGCATGCATATCGTGTGGTTTTGCAGAAAACTTCGTCCGCGTCTTCCAAAAGATGCATGTGCATGCTTAAAACGCGTTTTGGCACAAAACAATGTGCGGGTGCTAAAAAGAGCAGCATCGGCATGCTTTTCACGTAGTTTGGTAGAAATCCACGTGCGCGTTCTGCCAAAAGCACCATTTGCATGCATATTGTGTGGTTTTGCAGAAAACTGCGTCCGCATCTACCAAAAGATGCATGTGCATGCTTAACACGTGTTTTGGCACAAAACAATGTGCGGGTGCTAAAAAGAGCAGCATCGTCATGCTTTTCACGTAGTTTGGTAGAAATCCACGTGCGCGTTCTGCCAAAAGCACCATTTGCATGCATATCGTGTGGTTTTGCAGAAAACTGCGTCCGCATCTACCAAAAGATGCATGTGCATTCTTAACGCGTGTTTTGGCACAAATCCATGTGCGGGTGCTAAAAAGAGCAGCATCGGCATGCTTTTCACGTCGTTTGGTAGAAATCCACGTGCGCGTTCTGCCAAAAGCACCATTTGCATGGATATCGTGTGGTTTTGCAGAAAACTGCGTCCGCGTCTACCAAAAGATGCATGTGCATGCTTAAACCGCGTTTTGGCACAAATCTATGTGCGGGTGCTAAAAAGAGCAGCATCGGCATGCTTTTCACGTCGTTTGGTAGAAATCCACGTGCGCGATCTGCCAAAAGCACCATTTTCATGCATATCGTGTGGTTTTGCAGAAAACTGCGTCCGCGTCTACCAAAAGATGCATGTGCATGCTTAAAACGCGTTTTGGCACAAATCCATGTGCGGGTGCTAAAAAGAGCAGCATCGGCATGCTTTTCACGTCGTTTGGTAGAAATCCACGTGCGCGTTCTGCCAAAAGCACCATTTGCATGCATATCATGTGGTTTTGCAGAAAACTGCGTCCGCGTCTACCAAAAGATGCATGTGCATGCTTAAAACGCGTTTTGGCACAAAACAATGTGCGGGTGCTAAAAAGAGCAGCATCGGCATGCTTTTCACGTCGTTTGGTAGAAATCCACGTGCGCGTTCTGCCAAAAGTACCATTTGCATGCATATCGTGTGGTTTTGCAGAAAACTGCGCCCGCGTCTACCAAAAGATGCATGTGCATGCTTAAAACGCGTTTTGGCACAAATCCATGTGCGGGTGCTAAAAAGAGCAGCATCGGCATGCTTTTCACGTCGTTTGGTAGAAATCCACGTGCGCGTTCTGCCAAAAGCACCATTTGCATGGATATCGTGTGGTTTTGCAGAAAACTGCGTCCGCGTCTACCAAAAGATGCATGTGCATGCTTAAAACGCGTTTTGGCAGAAATCCATGTGCGGGTGCTAAAAAGAGCAGCATCGGCATGCTTTTCACGTCGTTTGGTAGAAATCCACGTGCGCGTTTTGCCAAAAGCATCATTTGCATGCATATCGTGTGGTTTTGCAGAAAACTGCGTCCGCGTCTACCAAAAGATGCATGTGCATGCTTAAAACGCGTTTTGGCAGAAATCCATGTGCGGCTGCTAAAAAGAGCAGCATCGGCATGCTTTTCACGTCGTTTGGTAGAAATCCACGTGCGCGTTCTGCCAAAAGCACCATTTGCATGGATGTCTTGTGGTTTTGCAGACAACTGCGTCCGCGTCTACCAAAAGATGCATGTGCATGCTTAAAACGCGTTTTGGCAGAAATCCATGTGCGGGTGCTAAAAAGAGCAGCATCGGCATGCTTTTCACGTCGTTTGGTAGAAATCCACGTGCGCGTTTTGCCAAAAGCACCATTTGCATGGATATCGTGTGGTTTTGCAGAAAACTGCGTCCGCGTCTACCAAAAGATGCATGTGCATGCTTAAAACGCGTTTTGGCAGAAATCCATGTGCGGGTGCTAAAAAGAGCAGCATCGGCATGCTTTTCACGTCGTTTGGTAGAAATCCACGTGCGCGTTCTGCCAAAAGCACCATTTGCATGGATATCGTGTGGTTTTGCAGAAAACTGCGTCCGCGTCTACCAAAAGATGCTTGTGCATGCTTAAAACGCGTTTTGGCAGAAATCCATGTGCGGGTGCTAAAAAGAGCAGCATCGGCATGCTTTTCGCGTCGTTTGGTAGAAATCCACGTGCGCGTTTTGCCAAAAGCATCATTTGCGTGCATATCGTGTGGTTTTGCAGAAAACTGCGTCCGCGTCTACCAAAAGATGCATGTGCATGCTTAAAACGCGTTTTGGCACATATCCATGTGCGGGTGCTAAAAAGAGCAGCATCGGCATGCTTTTCACGTCGTTTGGTAGAAATGCACGTGCGCGTTCTGCCAAAAGCACCATTTGCATGCATATCGTGTGGTTTTGCAGAAAACTGCGTCCGCGTCTACCAAAAGATGCATGTCCATGCTTAAAACGCGTTTTGGCACAAAACAATGTGCGGGTGCTAAAAAGAGCAGCATCGGCATGCTTTTCACGTCGTTTGGTAGAAATCCACGTGCGCGTTCTGCCAAAAGCACCATTTGCATGCATATCGTGTGGTTTTGCAGAAAACTGCGTCCGCGTCTACCAAAAGATGCATGTCCATGCTTAAAACGCGTTTTGGCACAAAACAATGTGCGGGTGCTAAAAAGAGCAGCATCGGCATGCTTTTCACGTCGTTTGGTAGAAATCCACGTGCGCGTTCTGCCAAAAGCACCATTTGCATGCATATCGTGTGGTTTTGCAGAAAACTTCGTCCGCGTCTACCAAAAGATGCATGTGCATGCTTAACACGTGTTTTGGCACAAATCCATGTGCGAGTGCTAAAAAGAGCAGCATCGGCATGCTTTTCACTTCGTTTGGTAGAAATCCACGTGCGCGTTCTGCCAAAAGCACCATTTGCATGGATATCGTGTGGTTTAGCAGAAAACTGCGTCCGCGTCTACCAAAAGATGCATGTGCATGCTTAAAACGCCTTTTGGCACAAATCCATGTGCGGGTGCTAAAAAGAGCAGCATCGGCATGCTTTTCACGTCGTTTGGTAGAAATCCACGTGCGCGTTCTGCCAAAAGCACCATTTGCATGCATATCGTGTGGTTTTGCAGAAAACTGCGTCCGCGTCTACCAAAAGATGCATGTGCATGCTTAAAACGCGTTTGGCACAAGTCCATGTGCGGGTGCTAAAAAGAGCAGCATCGGCATGCTTTTCATGTCGTTTGGTAGAAATCCACGTGCGCGTTCTGCCAAAAGCACCATTTGCATGCATATCGTGTGGTTTTGCAGAAAACTGCGTCCGCGTCTACCAAAAGATGCATGTGCATGCTTAAAACGCGTTTTGGCACAAAACAATGTGCGGGTGCTAAAAAGGGCAGCATCGGCATGCTTTTCACGTCGTTTGGTAGAAATCCACGTGCGCGTTCTGCCAAAAGCACCATTTGCATGCATATCGTGTGGTTTTGCAGAAAACTGCGTCCACGTCTACCAAAAGATGCATGTGCATGCTTAAAACACGTTTTGGCACAAATCCATGTGCGGGTGCTAAAAAGAGCAACATCGGCATGCTTTTCACGTCTTTTGGTAGAAATCCACGTGCGCGTTCTGCCAAAAGCACCATTTGCATGCATATCGTGTGGTTTTGCAGAAAGCTGCGTCCGCGTCTACCAAAAGATGCATGTGCATGCTTAACACGCGTTTTGGCACAAATCCATGTGCGGGTGCTAAAAAGAGCAGCATCGGCATGCTTTTCCCGTCGTTTGGTAGAAATCCACGTGCGCGTTCTGCCAAAAGCACCATTTGCATGCATATCGTGTGGTTTTGCAGAAAACTGCGTCCGCGTCTACCAAAAGATGCATCTGCATGCTTAAAACGCGTTTTGGCACAAAACAATGTGCGGGTGCTAAAAAGAGCAGCATCGGCATGCTTTTCACGTAGTTTGGTAGAAATCCACGTGCGCGTTCTGCCAAAAGCACCATTTGCATGCATATCGTGTGGTTTTGCAGAAAACTGCGTCCGCATCTACCAAAAGATGCATGTGCATGCTTAACACGTGTTTTGGCACAAATCCATGTGCGGGTGCTAAAAAGAGCAGCATCGGCATGCTTTTCACGTCGTTTGGTAGAAATCCACGTGCGCGTTCTGCCAAAAGCACCATTTGCATGCATATCGTGTGGTTTTGCAGAAAACTGCGTCCGCGTCTACCAAAAGATGCATGTGCATGCTTAAAACGCGTTTGGCACAAGTCCATGTGCGGGTGCTAAAAAGAGCAGCATCGGCATGCTTTTCATGTCGTTTGGTAGAAATCCACGTGCGCGTTCTGCCAAAAGCACCATTTGCATGCATATCGTGTGGTTTTGCAGAAAACTGCGTCCGCGTCTACCAAAAGATGCATGTGCATGCTTAAAACGCGTTTTGGCACAAAACAATGTGCGGGTGCTAAAAAGGGCAGCATCGGCATGCTTTTCACGTCGTTTGGTAGAAATCCACGTGCGCGTTCTGCCAAAAGCACCATTTGCATGCATATCGTGTGGTTTTGCAGAAAACTGCGTCCACGTCTACCAAAAGATGCATGTGCATGCTTAAAACACGTTTTGGCACAAATCCATGTGCGGGTGCTAAAAAGAGCAACATCGGCATGCTTTTCACGTCTTTTGGTAGAAATCCACGTGCGCGTTCTGCCAAAAGCACCATTTGCATGCATATCGTGTGGTTTTGCAGAAAGCTGCGTCCGCGTCTACCAAAAGATGCATGTGCATGCTTAACACGCGTTTTGGCACAAATCCATGTGCGGGTGCTAAAAAGAGCAGCATCGGCATGCTTTTCCCGTCGTTTGGTAGAAATCCACGTGCGCGTTCTGCCAAAAGCACCATTAGCATGCATATCGTGTGGTTTTGCAGAAAACTGCGTCCGCGTCTACCAAAAGATGCATGTGCATGCTTAAAACGCGTTTTGGCACACATCCATGTGCGGGTGCTAAAAAGAGCAGCATCGGCATGCTTTTCACGTCGTTTGGTACAAATCCACGTGCGCGTTCTGCCAAAAGCACCATTTGCATGCATATCGTGTGGTTTTGCAGAAAACTGCGTCCGCGTCTACCAAAAGATGCATCTGCATGCTTAAAACGCGTTTTGGCACAAAACAATGTGCGGGTGCTAAAAAGAGCAGCATCGGCATGCTTTTCACGTAGTTTGGTAGAAATCCACGTGCGCGTTCTGCCAAAAGCACCATTTGCATGCATATCGTGTGGTTTTGCAGAAAACTGCGTCCGCATCTACCAAAAGATGCATGTGCATGCTTAACACGTGTTTTGGCACAAATCCATGTGCGGGTGCTAAAAAGAGCAGCATCGGCATGCTTTTCACGTCGTTTGGTAGAAATCCACGTGCGCGATCTGCCAAAAGCACCATTTGCATGCATATCGTGTGGTTTTGCAGAAAACTTCGTCCGCGTCTTCCAAAAGATGCATGTGCATGCTTAAAACGCGTTTTGGCACAAAACAATGTGCGGGTGCTAAAAAGAGCAGCATCGGCATGCTTTTCACGTAGTTTGGTAGAAATCCACGTGCGCGTTCTGCCAAAAGCACCATTTGCATGCATATTGTGTGGTTTTGCAGAAAACTGCGTCCGCATCTACCAAAAGATGCATGTGCATGCTTAACACGTGTTTTGGCACAAAACAATGTGCGGGTGCTAAAAAGAGCAGCATCGTCATGCTTTTCACGTAGTTTGGTAGAAATCCACGTGCGCGTTCTGCCAAAAGCACCATTTGCATGCATATCGTGTGGTTTTGCAGAAAACTGCGTCCGCATCTACCAAAAGATGCATGTGCATTCTTAACGCGTGTTTTGGCACAAATCCATGTGCGAGTGCTAAAAAGAGCAGCATCGGCATGCTTTTCACTTCGTTTGGTAGAAATCCACGTGCGCGTTCTGCCAAAAGCACCATTTGCATGGATATCGTGTGGTTTAGCAGAAAACTGCGTCCGCGTCTACCAAAAGATGCATGTGCATGCTTAAAACGCCTTTTGGCACAAATCCATGTGCGGGTGCTAAAAAGAGCAGCATCGGCATGCTTTTCACGTCGTTTGGTAGAAATCCACGTGCGCGTTCTGCCAAAAGCACCATTTGCATGCATATCGTGTGGTTTTGCAGAAAACTGCGTCCGCGTCTACCAAAAGATGCATGTGCATGCTTAAAACGCGTTTGGCACAAGTCCATGTGCGGGTGCTAAAAAGAGCAGCATCGGCATGCTTTTCATGTCGTTTGGTAGAAATCCACGTGCGCGTTCTGCCAAAAGCACCATTTGCATGCATATCGTGTGGTTTTGCAGAAAACTGCGTCCGCGTCTACCAAAAGATGCATGTGCATGCTTAAAACGCGTTTTGGCACAAAACAATGTGCGGGTGCTAAAAAGGGCAGCATCGGCATGCTTTTCACGTCGTTTGGTAGAAATCCACGTGCGCGTTCTGCCAAAAGCACCATTTGCATGCATATCGTGTGGTTTTGCAGAAAACTGCGTCCACGTCTACCAAAAGATGCATGTGCATGCTTAAAACACGTTTTGGCACAAATCCATGTGCGGGTGCTAAAAAGAGCAACATCGGCATGCTTTTCACGTCTTTTGGTAGAAATCCACGTGCGCGTTCTGCCAAAAGCACCATTTGCATGCATATCGTGTGGTTTTGCAGAAAGCTGCGTCCGCGTCTACCAAAAGATGCATGTGCATGCTTAACACGCGTTTTGGCACAAATCCATGTGCGGGTGCTAAAAAGAGCAGCATCGGCATGCTTTTCCCGTCGTTTGGTAGAAATCCACGTGCGCGTTCTGCCAAAAGCACCATTAGCATGCATATCGTGTGGTTTTGCAGAAAACTGCGTCCGCGTCTACCAAAAGATGCATGTGCATGCTTAAAACGCGTTTTGGCACACATCCATGTGCGGGTGCTAAAAAGAGCAGCATCGGCATGCTTTTCACGTCGTTTGGTACAAATCCACGTGCGCGTTCTGCCAAAAGCACCATTTGCATGCATATCGTGTGGTTTTGCAGAAAACTGCGTCCGCGTCTACCAAAAGATGCATCTGCATGCTTAAAACGCGTTTTGGCACAAAACAATGTGCGGGTGCTAAAAAGAGCAGCATCGGCATGCTTTTCACGTAGTTTGGTAGAAATCCACGTGCGCGTTCTGCCAAAAGCACCATTTGCATGCATATCGTGTGGTTTTGCAGAAAACTGCGTCCGCATCTACCAAAAGATGCATGTGCATGCTTAACACGTGTTTTGGCACAAATCCATGTGCGGGTGCTAAAAAGAGCAGCATCGGCATGCTTTTCACGTCGTTTGGTAGAAATCCACGTGCGCGATCTGCCAAAAGCACCATTTGCATGCATATCGTGTGGTTTTGCAGAAAACTTCGTCCGCGTCTTCCAAAAGATGCATGTGCATGCTTAAAACGCGTTTTGGCACAAAACAATGTGCGGGTGCTAAAAAGAGCAGCATCGGCATGCTTTTCACGTAGTTTGGTAGAAATCCACGTGCGCGTTCTGCCAAAAGCACCATTTGCATGCATATTGTGTGGTTTTGCAGAAAACTGCGTCCGCATCTACCAAAAGATGCATGTGCATGCTTAACACGTGTTTTGGCACAAAACAATGTGCGGGTGCTAAAAAGAGCAGCATCGTCATGCTTTTCACGTAGTTTGGTAGAAATCCACGTGCGCGTTCTGCCAAAGCACCATTTGCATGCATATCGTGTGGTTTTGCAGAAAACTGCGTCCGCATCTACCAAAAGATGCATGTGCATTCTTAACGCGTGTTTTGGCACAAATCCATGTGCGGGTGCTAAAAAGAGCAGCATCGGCATGCTTTTCACGTCGTTTGGTAGAAATCCACGTGCGCGTTCTGCCAAAAGCACCATTTGCATGGATATCGTGTGGTTTTGCAGAAAACTGCGTCCGCGTCTACCAAAAGATGCATGTGCATGCTTAAACCGCGTTTTGGCACAAATCTATGTGCGGGTGCTAAAAAGAGCAGCATCGGCATGCTTTTCACGTCGTTTGGTAGAAATCCACGTGCGCGATCTGCCAAAAGCACCATTTTCATGCATATCGTGTGGTTTTGCAGAAAACTGCGTCCGCGTCTACCAAAAGATGCATGTGCATGCTTAAAACGCGTTTTGGCACAAATCCATGTGCGGGTGCTAAAAAGAGCAGCATCGGCATGCTTTTCACGTCGTTTGGTAGAAATCCACGTGCGCGTTCTGCCAAAAGCACCATTTGCATGCATATCATGTGGTTTTGCAGAAAACTGCGTCCGCGTCTACCAAAAGATGCATGTGCATGCTTAAAACGCGTTTTGGCACAAAACAATGTGCGGGTGCTAAAAAGAGCAGCATCGGCATGCTTTTCACGTCGTTTGGTAGAAATCCACGTGCGCGTTCTGCCAAAAGTACCATTTGCATGCATATCGTGTGGTTTTGCAGAAAACTGCGCCCGCGTCTACCAAAAGATGCATGTGCATGCTTAAAACGCGTTTTGGCACAAATCCATGTGCGGGTGCTAAAAAGAGCAGCATCGGCATGCTTTTCACGTCGTTTGGTAGAAATCCACGTGCGCGTTCTGCCAAAAGCACCATTTGCATGGATATCGTGTGGTTTTGCAGAAAACTGCGTCCGCGTCTACCAAAAGATGCATGTGCATGCTTAAAACGCGTTTTGGCAGAAATCCATGTGCGGGTGCTAAAAAGAGCAGCATCGGCATGCTTTTCACGTCGTTTGGTAGAAATCCACGTGCGCGTTTTGCCAAAAGCATCATTTGCATGCATATCGTGTGGTTTTGCAGAAAACTGCGTCCGCGTCTACCAAAAGATGCATGTGCATGCTTAAAACGCGTTTTGGCAGAAATCCATGTGCGGGTGCTAAAAAGAGCAGCATCGGCATGCTTTTCACGTCGTTTGGTAGAAATCCACGTGCGCGTTCTGCCAAAAGCACCATTTGCATGGATGTCTTGTGGTTTTGCAGACAACTGCGTCCGCGTCTACCAAAAGATGCATGTGCATGCTTAAAACGCGTTTTGGCAGAAATCCATGTGCGGGTGCTAAAAAGAGCAGCATCGGCATGCCTTTCACGTCGTTTGGTAGAAATCCACGTGCGCGTTTTGCCAAAAGCACCATTTGCATGGATATCGTGTGGTTTTGCAGAAAACTGCGTCCGCGTCTACCAAAAGATGCATGTGCATGCTTAAAACGCGTTTTGGCAGAAATCCATGTGCGGGTGCTAAAAAGAGCAGCATCGGCATGCTTTTCACGTCGTTTGGTAGAAATCCACGTGCGCGTTCTGCCAAAAGCACCATTTGCATGGATATCGTGTGGTTTTGCAGAAAACTGCGTCCGCGTCTACCAAAAGATGCTTGTGCATGCTTAAAACGCGTTTTGGCAGAAATCCATGTGCGGGTGCTAAAAAGAGCAGCATCGGCATGCTTTTCGCGTCGTTTGGTAGAAATCCACGTGCGCGTTTTGCCAAAAGCATCATTTGCGTGCATATCGTGTGGTTTTGCAGAAAACTGCGTCCGCGTCTACCAAAAGATGCATGTGCATGCTTAACACGCGTTTTGGCACAAATCCATGTGCGGGTGCTAAAAAGAGCAGCATCGGCATGCTTTTCCCGTCGTTTGGTAGAAATCCACGTGCGCGTTCTGCCAAAAGCACCATTAGCATGCATATCGTGTGGTTTTGCAGAAAACTGCGTCCGCGTCTACCAAAAGATGCATGTCCATGCTTAAAACGCGTTTTGGCACAAAACAATGTGCGGGTGCTAAAAAGAGCAGCATCGGCATGCTTTTCACGTCGTTTGGTAGAAATCCACGTGCGCGTTCTGCCAAAAGCACCATTTGCATGCATATCGTGTGGTTTTGCAGAAAACTTCGTCCGCGTCTACCAAAAGATGCATGTGCATGCTTAACACGTGTTTTGGCACAAATCCATGTGCGAGTGCTAAAAAGAGCAGCATCGGCATGCTTTTGACTTCGTTTGGTAGAAATCCACGTGCACGTTCTGCCAAAAGCACCATTTGCATGGATATCGTGTGGTTTAGCAGAAAACTGCGTCCGCGTCTACCAAAAGATGCATGTGCATGCTTAAAACGCCTTTTGGCACAAATCCATGTGCGGGTGCTAAAAAGAGCAGCATCGGCATGCTTTTCACGTCGTTTGGTAGAAATCCACGTGCGCGTTCTGCCAAAAGCACCATTTGCATGCATATCGTGTGGTTTTGCAGAAAGCTGCGTCCGCGTCTACCAAAAGATGCATGTGCATGCTTAACACGCGTTTTGGCACAAATCCATGTGCGGGTGCTAAAAAGAGCAGCATCGGCATGCTTTTCCCGTCGTTTGGTAGAAATCCACGTGCGCGTCCTGCCAAAAGCACCATTAGCATGCATATCGTGTGGTTTTGCAGAAAACTGCGTCCGCGTCTACCAAAAGATGCATGTGCATGCTTAAAACGCGTTTTGGCACACATCCATGTGCGGGTGCTAAAAAGAGCAGCATCGGCATGCTTTTCACGTCGTTTGGTACAAATCCACGTGCGCGTTCTGCCAAAAGCACCATTTGCATGCATATCGTGTGGTTTTGCAGAAAACTGCGTCCGCGTCTACCAAAAGATGCATCTGCATGCTTAAAACGCGTTTTGGCACAAAACAATGTGCGGGTGCTAAAAAGAGCAGCATCGGCATGCTTTTCACGTAGTTTGGTAGAAATCCACGTGCGCGTTCTGCCAAAAGCACCATTTGCATGCATATCGTGTGGTTTTGCAGAAAACTGCGTCCGCATCTACCAAAAGATGCATGTGCATGCTTAACACGTGTTTTGGCACAAATCCATGTGCGGGTGCTAAAAAGAGCAGCATCGGCATGCTTTTCACGTCGTTTGGTAGAAATCCACGTGCGCGTTCTGCCAAAAGTACCATTTGCATGCATATCGTGTGGTTTTGCAGAAAACTGCGCCCGCGTCTACCAAAAGATGCATGTGCATGCTTAAAACGCGTTTTGGCACAAATCCATGTGCGGGTGCTAAAAAGAGCAGCATCGGCATGCTTTTCACGTCGTTTGGTAGAAATCCACGTGCGCGTTCTGCCAAAAGCACCATTTGCATGGATATCGTGTGGTTTTGCAGAAAACTGCGTCCGCGTCTACCAAAAGATGCATGTGCATGCTTAAAACGCGTTTTGGCAGAAATCCATGTGCGGGTGCTAAAAAGAGCAGCATCGGCATGCTTTTCACGTCGTTTGGTAGAAATCCACGTGCGCGTTTTGCCAAAAGCATCATTTGCGATGCATATCGTGTGGTTTTGCAGAAAACTGCGTCCGCGTCTACCAAAAGATGCATGTGCATGCTTAAAACGCGTTTTGGCAGAAATCCATGTGCGGGTGCTAAAAAGAGCAGCATCGGCATGCTTTTCACGTCGTTTGGTAGAAATCCACGTGCGCGTTCTGCCAAAAGCACCATTTGCATGGATGTCTTGTGGTTTTGCAGACAACTGCGTCCGCGTCTACCAAAAGATGCATGTGCATGCTTAAAACGCGTTTTGGCAGAAATCCATGTGCGGGTGCTAAAAAGAGCAGCATCGGCATGCTTTTCACGTCGTTTGGTAGAAATCCACGTGCGCGTTTTGCCAAAAGCACCATTTGCATGGATATCGTGTGGTTTTGCAGAAAACTGCGTCCGCGTCTACCAAAAGATGCATGTGCATGCTTAAAACGCGTTTTGGCAGAAATCCATGTGCGGGTGCTAAAAAGAGCAGCATCGGCATGCTTTTCACGTCGTTTGGTAGAAATCCACGTGCGCGTTCTGCCAAAAGCACCATTTGCATGGATATCGTGTGGTTTTGCAGAAAACTGCGTCCGCGTCTACCAAAAGATGCTTGTGCATGCTTAAAACGCGTTTTGGCAGAAATCCATGTGCGGGTGCTAAAAAGAGCAGCATCGGCATGCTTTTCGCGTCGTTTGGTAGAAATCCACGTGCGCGTTTTGCCAAAAGCATCATTTGCGTGCATATCGTGTGGTTTTGCAGAAAACTGCGTCCGCGTCTACCAAAAGATGCATGTGCATGCTTAACACGCGTTTTGGCACAAATCCATGTGCGGGTGCTAAAAAGAGCAGCATCGGCATGCTTTTCCGTCGTTTGGTAGAAATCCACGTGCGCGTTCTGCCAAAAGCACCATTAGCATGCATATCGTGTGGTTTTGCAGAAAACTGCGTCCGCGTCTACCAAAAGATGCATGTCCATGCTTAAAACGCGTTTTGGCACAAAACAATGTGCGGGTGCTAAAAAGAGCAGCATCGGCATGCTTTTCACGTCGTTTGGTAGAAATCCACGTGCGCGTTCTGCCAAAAGCACCATTTGCATGCATATCGTGTGGTTTTGCAGAAAACTTCGTCCGCGTCTACCAAAAGATGCATGTGCATGCTTAACACGTGTTTTGGCACAAATCCATGTGCGAGTGCTAAAAAGAGCAGCATCGGCATGCTTTTGACTTCGTTTGGTAGAAATCCACGTGCACGTTCTGCCAAAAGCACCATTTGCATGGATATCGTGTGGTTTAGCAGAAAACTGCGTCCGCGTCTACCAAAAGATGCATGTGCATGCTTAAAACGCCTTTTGGCACAAATCCATGTGCGGGTGCTAAAAAGAGCAGCATCGGCATGCTTTTCACGTCGTTTGGTAGAAATCCACGTGCGCGTTCTGCCAAAAGCACCATTTGCATTCATATCGTGTGGTTTTGCAGAAAGCTGCGTCCGCGTCTACCAAAAGATGCATGTGCATGCTTAACACGCGTTTTGGCACAAATCCATGTGCGGGTGCTAAAAAGAGCAGCATCGCATGCTTTTCCCGTCGTTTGGTAGAAATCCACGTGCGCGTCCTGCCAAAAGCACCATTAGCATGCATATCGTGTGGTTTTGCAGAAAACTGCGTCCGCGTCTACCAAAAGATGCATGTGCATGCTTAAAACGCGTTTTGGCACACATCCATGTGCGGGTGCTAAAAAGAGCAGCATCGGCATGCTTTTCACGTCGTTTGGTACAAATCCACGTGCGCGTTCTGCCAAAAGCACCATTTGCATGCATATCGTGTGGTTTTGCAGAAAACTGCGTCCGCGTCTACCAAAAGATGCATCTGCATGCTTAAAACGCGTTTTGGCACAAAACAATGTGCGGGTGCTAAAAAGAGCAGCATCGGCATGCTTTTCACGTAGTTTGGTAGAAATCCACGTGCGCGTTCTGCCAAAAGCACCATTTGCATGCATATCGTGTGGTTTTGCAGAAAACTGCGTCCGCATCTACCAAAAGATGCATGTGCATGCTTAACACGTGTTTTGGCACAAATCCATGTGCGGGTGCTAAAAAGAGCAGCATCGGCATGCTTTTCACGTCGTTTGGTAGAAATCCACGTGCGCGATCTGCCAAAAGCACCATTTGCATGCATATCGTGTGGTTTTGCAGAAAACTTCGTCCGCGTCTACCAAAAGATGCATGTGCATGCTTAAAACGCGTTTTGGCACAAAACAATGTGCGGGTGCTAAAAAGAGCAGCATCGGCATGCTTTTCACGTAGTTTGGTAGAAATCCACGTGCGCGTTCTGCCAAAAGCACCATTTGCATGCATATTGTGTGGTTTTGCAGAAAACTGCGTCCGCATCTACCAAAAGATGCATGTGCATGCTTAACACGTGTTTTGGCACAAAACAATGTGCGGGTGCTAAAAAGAGCAGCATCGGCATGCTTTTCACGTAGTTTGGCAGAAATCCACGTGCGCGTTCTGCCAAAAGCACCATTTGCATGCATATCGTGTGGTTTTGCCGAAAACTGCGTCCGCATCTACCAAAAGATGCATGTGCATTCTTAACGCGTGTTTTGGCACAAATCCATGTGCGGGTGCTAAAAAGAGCAGCATCGGCATGCTTTTCACGTCGTTTGGTAGAAATCCACGTGCGCGTTCTGCCAAAAGCACCATTTGCATGGATATCGTGTGGTTTTGCAGAAAACTGCGTCCGCGTCTACCAAAAGATGCATGTGCATGCTTAAACCGCGTTTTTGCACAAATCTATGTGCGGGTGCTAAAAAGAGCAGCATCGGCATGCTTTTCACGTCGTTTGGTAGAAATCCACGTGCGCGATCTGCCAAAAGCACCATTTGCATGCATATCGTGTGGTTTTGCAGAAAACTGCGTCCGCGTCTACCAAAAGATGCATGTGCATGCTTAAAACGCGTTTTGGCACAAATCCATGTGCGGGTGCTAAAAAGAGCAGCATCGGCATGCTTTTCACGTCGTTTGGTAGAAATCCACGTGCGCGTTCTGCCAAAAGCACATTTGCATGCATATCATGTGGTTTTGCAGAAAACTGCGTCCGCGTCTACCAAAAGATGCATGTGCATGCTTAAAACGCGTTTTGGCACAAAACAATGTGCGGGTGCTAAAAAGAGCAGCATCGGCATGCTTTTCACGTCGTTTGGTAGAAATCCACGTGCGCGTTCTGCCAAAAGTACCATTTGCATGCATATCGTGTGGTTTTGCAGAAAACTGCGCCCGCGTCTACCAAAAGATGCATGTGCATGCTTAAAACGCGTTTTGGCACAAATCCATGTGCGGGTGCTAAAAAGAGCAGCATCGGCATGCTTTTCACGTCGTTTGGTAGAAATCCACGTGCGCGTTCTGCCAAAGCACCATTTGCATGGATATCGTGTGGTTTTGCAGAAAACTGCGTCCGCGTCTACCAAAAGATGCATGTGCATGCTTAAAACGCGTTTTGGCAGAAATCCATGTGCGGGTGCTAAAAAGAGCAGCATCGGCATGCTTTTCACGTCGTTTGGTAGAAATCCACGTGCGCGTTTTGCCAAAAGCATCATTTGCATGCATATCGTGTGGTTTTGCAGAAAACTGCGTCCGCGTCTACCAAAAGATGCATGTGCATGCTTAAAACGCGTTTTGGCAGAAATCCATGTGCGGGTGCTAAAAAGAGCAGCATCGGCATGCTTTTCACGTCGTTTGGTAGAAATTCACGTGCGCGTTCTGCCAAAAGCACCATTTGCATGGATGTATTGTGGTTTTGCAGACAACTGCGTCCGCGTCTACCAAAAGATGCATGTGCATGCTTAAAACGCGTTTTGGCAGAAATCCATGTGCGGGTGCTAAAAAAAGCAGCATCGGCATGCTTTTCACGTCGTTTGGTAGAAATCCACGTGCGCGTTTTGCCAAAAGCACCATTTGCATGGATATCGTGTGGTTTTGCAGAAAACTGCGTCCGCGTCTACCAAAAGATGCATGTGCATGCTTAAAACGCGTTTTGGCAGAAATCCATGTGCGGGTGCTAAAAAGAGCAGCATCGGCATGCTTTTCACGTCGTTTGGTAGAAATCCACATGCGCATTCTGCCAAAAAGCACCATTTGCATGGATATCGTGTGGTTTTGCAGAAAACTGCGTCCGCGTCTACCAAAAGATGCATGTGCATGCTTAAAACGCGTTTTGGCAGAAATCCATGTGCGGGTGCTAAAAAGAGCAGCATCGGCATGCTTTTCACGTCGTTTGGTAGAAATCCACGTGCGCGTTTTGCCAAAAGCATCATTTGCGTGCATATCGTGTGGTTTTGCAGAAAACTGCGTCCGCGTCTACCAAAAGATGCATGTGCATGCTTAAAACGCGTTTTGGCACATATCCATGTGCGGGTGCTAAAAAGAGCAGCATCGGCATGCTTTTCACGTCGTTTGGTAGAAATCCACGTGCGCGTTCTGCCAAAAGCACCATTTGCATGGATACCGTGTGGTTTAGCAGACAACTGCGTCCGCGTCTACCAAAAGATGCATGTGCATGCTTAAAACGCCTTTTGGCACAAATCCATGTGCGGGTGCTAAAAAGAGCAGCATCGGCATGCTTTTCACGTCGTTTGGTAGAAATCCACGTGTGCGTTCTGCCAAAAGCACCATTTGCATGCATATCGTGTGGTTTTGCAGAAAACTGCGTCCGCGTCTACCAAAAGATGCATGTGCATGCTTAAAATGCGTTTGGCACAAGTCCATGTGCGGGTGCTAAAAAGAGCAGCATCGGCATGCTTTTCATGTCGTTTGGTAGAAATCCACGTGCGCGTTCTGCCAAAAGCACCATTTGCATGCATATCGTGTGGTTTTGCAGAAAACTGCGTCCGCGTCTACCAAAAGATGCATGTGCATGCTTAAAACGCGTTTTGGCACAAAACAATGTGCGGGTGCTAAAAAGGGCAGCATCGGCATGATTTTCACGTCGTTTGGTAGAAATCCACGTGCGCGTTCTGCCAAAAGCACCATTTGCATGCATATCGTGTGGTTTTGCAGAAAACTGCGTCCACGTCTACCAAAACATGCATGTGCATGCTTAAAACACGTTTTGGCACAAATCCATGTGCGGGTGCTAAAAAGAGCAACATCGGCATGCTTTTCACGTCTTTTGGTAGAAATCCACGTGCGCGTTCTGCCAAAAGCACCATTTGCATGCATATCGTGTGGTTTTGCAGAAAGCTGCGTCCGCGTCTACCAAAAGATGCATGTGCATGCTTAACACGCGTTTTGGCACAAATCCATGTGCGGGTGCTAAAAAGAGCAGCATCGGCATGCTTTTCCCGTCGTTTGGTAGAAATCCACGTGCGCGTTCAGCCAAAAGCACCATTAGCATGCATATCGTGTGGTTTTGCAGAAAACTGCGTCCGCGTCTACCAAAAGATGCATGTGCATGCTTAAAACGCGTTTTGGCACAAATCCATGTGCGGGTGCTAAAAAGAGCAGCATCGGCATGCTTTTCACGTCGTTTGGTAGAAATCCACGTGCGCGTTCTGCCAAAAGCACCATTTGCATGCATATCGTGTGGTTTTGCAGAAAACTGCGTCCGCGTCTACCAAAAGATGCATCTGCATGCTTAAAACGCGTTTTGGCACAAAACAATGTGCGGGTGCTAAAAAGAGCAGCATCGGCATGCTTTCCACGTAGTTTGGTAGAAATCCACGTGCGCGTTCTGCCAAAAGCACCATTTGCATGCATATCGTGTGGTTTTGCAGAAAACTGCGTCCGCATCTACCAAAAGATGCATGTGCATGCTTAACACGTGTTTTGGCACAAATCCATGTGCGGGTGCTAAAAAGAGCAGCATCGGCATGCTTTTCACGTCGTTTGGTAGAAATCCACGTGCGCGATCTGCCAAAAGCACCATTTGCATGCATATCGTGTGGTTTTGCAGAAAACTTCGTCCGCGTCTACCAAAAGATGCATGTGCATGCTTAAAACGCGTTTTGGCACAAAACAATGTGCGGGTGCTAAAAAGAGCAGCATCGGCATGCTTTTCACGTAGTTTGGTAGAAATCCACGGGCGCGTTCTGCCAAAAGCACCATTTGCATGCATATTGTGTGGTTTTGCAGAAAACTGCGTCCGCATCTACCAAAAGATGCATGTGCATGCTTAACACGTGTTTTGGCACAAAACAATGTGCGGGTGCTAAAAAGAGCAGCATCGGCATGCTTTTCACGTAGTTTGGTAGAAATCCACGTGCGCGTTCTGCCAAAAGCACCATTTGCATGCATATCGTGTGGTTTTGCAGAAAACTGCGTCCGCATCTACCAAAAGATGCATGTGCATTCTTAACGCGTGTTTTGGCACAAATCCATGTGCGGGTGCTAAAAAGAGCAGCATCGGCATGCTTTTCACGTCGTTTGGTAGAAATCCACGTGCGCGTTCTGCCAAAAGCACCATTTCCATGGATATCGTGTGGTTTTGCAGAAAACTGCGTCCGCGTCTACCAAAAGATGCATGTGCATGCTTAAACCGCGTTTTGGCACAAATCTATGTGCGGGTGCTAAAAAGAGCAGCATCGGCATGCTTTTCACGTCGTTTGGTAGAAATCCACGTGCGCGATCTGCCAAAAGCACCATTTGCATGCATATCGTGTGGTTTTGCAGAAAACTGCGTCCGCGTCTACCAAAAGATGCATGTGCATGCTTAAAACGCGTTTTGGCACAAATCCATGTGCGGGTGCTAAAATGAGCAGCATCGGCATGCTTTTCACGTCGTTTGGTAGAAATCCACGTGCGCGTTCTGCCAAAAGTACCATTTGCATGCATATCGTGTGGTTTTGCAGAAAACTGCGCCCGCGTCTACCAAAAGATGCATGTGCATGCTTAAAACGCGTTTTGGCACAAATCCATGTGCGGGTGCTAAAAAGAGCAGCATCGGCATGCTTTTCACGTCGTTTGGTAGAAATCCACGTGCGCGTTCTGCCAAAAGCACCATTTGCATGGATATCGTGTGGTTTTGCAGAAAACTGCGTCCGCGTCTACCAAAAGATGCATGTGCATGCTTAAACCGCGTTTTGGCACAAATCCATGTGCGGGTGCTAAAAAGAGCAGCATCGGCATGCTTTTCACGTCGTTTGGTAGAAATCCACGTGCGCGTTCTGCCAAAAGCACCATTTGCATGCCTATCGTGTGGTTTTGCAGAAAACTGCGTCCGCGTCTACCAAAAGATGCATGTGCATGCTTAACACGTGTTTTGGCACAAATCCATGTGCGGGTGCTAAAAAGAGCAGCATCGGCATGCTTTTCACGTCGTTTGGTAGAAATCCACGTGCGCGTTCTGCCAAAAGCACCATTTGCATGGATATCGTGTGGTTTTGCAGAAAACTGCGTCCGCGTCTACCAAAAGATGCATGTGCATGCTTAAAACGCGTTTTGGCACAAATCCATGTGCGGGTGCTAAAAAGAGCAGCATCGGCATGCTTTTCACGTCGTTTGGTAGAAATCCACTTGCGCGTTCTGCCAAAAGCACCATTTGCATGCATATCGTGTGGTTTTGCAGAAAACTGCGTCCGCGTCCACCAAAAGATGCATGTGCATGCTTAAACCGCGTTTTGGCACAAATCCATGTGCGGGTGCTAAAAAGAGCAGCATTGGCATGCTTTTCACGTCGTTTGGTAGACATCCACGTGCGCGATCTGCCAAAAGCACCATTTGCATGCATATCGTGTGGTTTTGCAGAAAACTGCGTCCGCATCTACCAAAAGATGCATCTGCATGCTTAACACGTGTTTTGGCACAAAACAATGTGCGGGTGCTAAAAAGAGCAGCATCGGCATGCTTTTCACGTAGTTTGGTAGAAATCCACGTGCGCGTTCGGCCAAAAGCACCATTTGCATGCATATCGTGTGGTTTTGCAGAAAACTGCGTCCGCATCTACCAAGAGATGCATGTGCATTCTTAACACGTGTTTTGGCACAAATCCATGTGCGGGTGCTAAAAAGAGCAGCATCGGCATGCTTTTCACGTCGTTTGGTAGAAATCCACGTGCGCGTTCTGCCAAAAGCACCATTTGCATGGATATCGTGTGGTTTTGCAGAAAACTGCGTCCGCGTCTACCAAAAGATGCATGTGCATGCTTAAACCGCGTTTTGGCACAAATCCATGTGCGGGTGCTAAAAAGAGCAGCATCGGTATGCTTTTCACGTCGTTTGGTAGAAATCCACGTGCGCGATCTGCCAAAAGCACCATTTGCATGCATATCGTGTGGTTTTGCAGAAAACTGCGTCCGCGTCTACCAAAAGATGCATGTGCATGCTTAAAACGCGTTTTGGCACAAATCCATGTGCGGGTGCTAAAAAGAGCAGCATCGGCATGCTTTTCACGTCGTTTGGTAGAAATACACGTGCGCGTTCTGCCAAAAGCACCATTTGCATGCATATCATGTGGTTTTGCAGAAAACTGCGTCCACGTCTACCAAAAGATGCATGTGCATGCTTAAAACGCGTTTTGGCACAAAACAATGTGCGGGTGCTAAAAAGAGCAGCAGCGGCATGCTTTTCACGTCGTTTGGTAGAAATCCACGTGCGCGTTCTGCCAAAAGTACCATTTGCATGCATATCGTTTGGTTTTGCAGAAAACTGCGCCCGCGTCTACCAAAAGATGCATGTGCATGCTTAAAACGCGTTTTGGCACAAATCCATGTGCGGGTGCTAAAAAGAGCAGCATCGGCATGCTTTTCACGTCGTTTGGTAGAAATCCACGTGCGCGTTCTGCCAAAAGCACCATTTGCATGCATATCGTGTGGTTTTGCAGAAAACTGCGTCCGCGTCTACCAAAAGATGCATGTGCATGCTTAAAATGCGTTTTGGCACAAAACAATGTGCGGGTGCTAAAAAGAGCAGCATCGGCATGCTTTTCACGTCGTTTGGTAGAAATCCACGTGCGCGTTCTGCCAAAAGCACCATTTGCATGCCTATCGTGTGGTTTTGCAGAAAACTGCGTCCGCGTCTACCAAAAGATGCATGTGCATGCTTAACACGTGTTTTGGCACAAATCCATGTGCGGGTGCTAAAAAGAGCAGCATCGGCATGCTTTTCACGTCGTTTGGTAGAAATCCACGTGCGCGTTCTGCCAAAGCACCATTTGCATGGATATCGTGTGGTTTTGCAGAAAACTGCGTCCGCGTCTACCAAAAGATGCATGTGCATGCTTAAAACGCGTTTTGGCACAAATCCATGTGCGGGTGCTAAAAAGAGCAGCATCGGCATGCTTTTCACGTCGTTTGGTAGAAATCCACTTGCGCGTTCTGCCAAAAGCACCATTTGCATGCATATCGTGTGGTTTTGCAGAAAACTGCGTCCGCGTCTACCAAAAGATGCATGTGCATGCTTAAAACGCGTTTTGGAACAAATCCATGTGCGGGTGCTAAAAAGAGCAGCATCGGCATGCTTTTCACGTCGTTTGGTAGAAATCCACGTGCGCGTTCTGCCAAAAGCACCATTTGCATGGATATCGTGTGGTTTTGCAGAAAACTGCGTCCGCGTCTACCAAAAGATGCATGTGCATGCTTAAACCGCGTTTTGGCACAAATCCATGTGCGGGTGCTAAAAAGAGCAGCATCGGTATGCTTTTCACGTCGTTTGGTAGAAATCCACGTGCGCGATCTGCCAAAAGCACCATTTGCATGCATATCGTGTGGTTTTGCAGAAAACTGCGTCCGCGTCTACCAAAAGATGCATGTGCATGCTTAAAACGCGTTTTGGCACAAATCCATGTGCGGGTGCTAAAAAGAGCAGCATCGGCATGCTTTTCACGTCGTTTGGTAGAAATACACGTGCGCGTTCTGCCAAAAGCACCATTTGCATGCATATCATGTGGTTTTGCAGAAAACTGCGTCCACGTCTACCAAAAGATGCATGTGCATGCTTAAAACGCGTTTTGGCACAAAACAATGTGCGGGTGCTAAAAAGAGCAGCAGCGGCATGCTTTTCACGTCGTTTGGTAGAAATCCACGTGCGCGTTCTGCCAAAAGTACCATTTGCATGCATATCGTGTGGTTTTGCAGAAAACTGCGCCCGCGTCTACCAAAAGATGCATGTGCATGCTTAAAACGCGTTTTGGCACAAATCCATGTGCGGGTGCTAAAAAGAGCAGCATCGGCATGCTTTTCACGTCGTTTGGTAGAAATCCACGTGCGCGTTCTGCCAAAAGCACCATTTGCATGCATATCGTGTGGTTTTGCAGAAAACTGCGTCCGCGTCTACCAAAAGATGCATGTGCATGCTTAAAATGCGTTTTGGCACAAAACAATGTGCGGGTGCTAAAAAGAGCAGCATCGGCATGCTTTTCACGTCGTTTGGTAGAAATCCACGTGCGCGTTCTGCCAAAAGCACCATTTGCATGCCTATCGTGTGGTTTTGCAGAAAACTGCGTCCGCGTCTACCAAAAGATGCATGTGCATGCTTAACACGTGTTTTGGCACAAATCCATGTGCGGGTGCTAAAAAGAGCAGCATCGGCATGCTTTTCACGTCGTTTGGTAGAAATCCACGTGCGCGTTCTGCCAAAAGCACCATTTGCATGGATATCGTGTGGTTTTGCAGAAAACTGCGTCCGCGTCTACCAAAAGATGCATGTGCATGCTTAAAACGCGTTTTGGCACAAATCCATGTGCGGGTGCTAAAAAGAGCAGCATCGGCATGCTTTTCACGTCGTTTGGTAGAAATCCACTTGCGCGTTCTGCCAAAAGCACCATTTGCATGCATATCGTGTGGTTTTGCAGAAAACTGCGTCCGCGTCCACCAAAAGATGCATGTGCATGCTTAAACTGCGTTTTGGCACAAATCCATGTGCGGGTGCTAAAAAGAGCAGCATTGGCATGCTTTTCACGTCGTTTGGTAGACATCCACGTGCGCGATCTGCCAAAAGCACCATTTGCATGCATATCGTGTGGTTTTGCAGAAAACTGCGTCCGCATCTACCAAAAGATGCATCTGCATGCTTAACACGTGTTTTGGCACAAAACAATGTGCGGGTGCTAAAAAGAGCAGCATCGGCATGCTTTTCACGTAGTTTGGTAGAAATCCACGTGCGCGTTCTGCCAAAAGCACCATTTGCATGCATATCGTGTGGTTTTGCAGAAAACTGCGTCCGCATCTACCAAGAGATGCATGTGCATTCTTAACACGTGTTTTGGCACAAATCCATGTGCGGGTGCTAAAAAGAGCAGCATCGGCATGCTTTTCACGTCGTTTGGTAGAAATCCACGTGCGCGTTCTGCAAAAGCACCATTTGCATGGATATCGTGTGGTTTTGCAGAAAACTGCGTCCGCGTCTACCAAAAGATGCATGTGCATGCTTAAACCGCGTTTTGGCACAAATCCATGTGCGGGTGCTAAAAAGAGCAGCATCGGTATGCTTTTCACGTCGTTTGGTAGAAATCCACGTGCGCGATATGCCAAAAGCACCATTTGCATGCATATCGTGTGGTTTTGCAGAAAACTGCGTCCGCGTCTACCAAAAGATGCATGTGCATGCTTAAAACGCGTTTTGGCACAAATCCATGTGCGGGGTGCTAAAAAGAGCAGCATCGGCATGCTTTTCACGTCGTTTGGTAGAAATACACGTGCGCGTTCTGCCAAAAGCACCATTTGCATGCATATCATGTGGTTTTGCAGAAAACTGCGTCCACGTCTACCAAAAGATGCATGTGCATGCTTAAAACGCGTTTTGGCACAAAACAATGTGCGGGTGCTAAAAAGAGCAGCAGCGGCATGCTTTTCACGTCGTTTGGTAGAAATCCACGTGCGCGTTCTGCCAAAAGTACCATTTGCATGCATATCGTGTGGTTTTGCAGAAAACTGCGCCCGCGTCTACCAAAAGATGCATGTGCATGCTTAAAACGCGTTTTGGCACAAATCCATGTGCGGGTGCTAAAAAGAGCAGCATCGGCATGCTTTTCACGTCGTTTGGTAGAAATCCACGTGCGCGTTCTGCCAAAAGCGCCATTTGCATGCATATCGTGTGGTTTTGCAGAAAACTGCGTCCGCGTCTACCAAAAGATGCATGTGCATGCTTAAAATGCGTTTTGGCACAAAACAATGTGCGGGTGCTAAAAAGAGCAGCATCGGCATGCTTTTCACGTCGTTTGGTAGAAATCCACGTGCGCGTTCTGCAAAAGCACCATTTGCATGCCTATCGTGTGGTTTTGCAGAAAACTGCGTCCGCGTCTACCAAAAGATGCATGTGCATGCTTAACACGTGTTTTGGCAGCAAATCCATGTGCGGGTGCTTAAAAAGAGCAGCATCGGCATGCTTTTCACGTCGTTTGGTAGAAATCCACGTGCGCGTTCTGCCAAAAGCACCATTTGCATGGATATCGTGTGGTTTGCAGAAAACTGCGTCCGCGTCTACCAAAAGATGCATGTGCATGCTTAAAACGCGTTTTGGCACAAATCCATGTGCGGGTGCTAAAAAGAGCAGCATCGGCATGCTTTTCACGTCGTTTGGTAGAAATCCACTTGCGCGTTCTGCCAAAAGCACCATTTGCATGCATATCGTGTGGTTTTGCAGAAACTGCGTCCGCGTCTACCAAAAGATGCATGTGCATGCTTAAACCGCGTTTTGGCACAAATCCATGTGCGGGTGCTAAAAAGAGCAGCATTGGCATGCTTCTCACGTCGTTTGGTAGACATCCACGTGCGCGATCTGCCAAAAGCACCATTTGCATGCATATCGTGTGGTTTTGCAGAAAACTGCGTCCGCGTCTACCAAAAGATGCAGGTGCATGTTTAAAACGCGTTTTGGCTCAAATCCATGTGCGGGTGCTAAAAAGAGCCGCATCGGCATGCTTTTCACGTCGTTTGGTAGAAATCCACGTGCGCGTTCTGCCAAAAGCACCATTTGCATGCATATCGTGTGGTTTTGCAGAAACTGCGTCCGCGTCTACCAAAAGATGCATGTGCATGCTTAAAACGCGTTTTGGCAGAAATCCATGTGCGGGTGCTAAAAAGAGCAGCATCGCATGCTTTTCACGTCGTTTGGTAGAAATCCACGTGCGCGTTTTGCCAAAAGCATCATTTGCATGCATATCGTGTGGTTTTGCAGAAAACTGCGTCCGCGTCTACCAAAAGATGCATGTGCATGCTTAAAACGCGTTTTGGCACATATCCATGTGCGGGTGCTAAAAGAGCAGCATCGGCATGCTTTTCACGTCGTTTGGTAGAAATCCACGTGCGCGTTCTGCCAAAAGCACCATTTGCATGCATATCGTGTGGTTTTGCAGCAAACTGCGTCCGCGTCTACCAAAAGATGCATGTCCATGCTTAAAACGCGTTTTGGCACAAAACAATGTGCCGGTGCTAAAAAGAGCAGCATCGGCATGCTTTTCACGTCGTTTGGTAGAAATCCACGTGCGCGTTCTGCCAAAAGCACCATTTGCATGCATATCGTGTGGTTTTGCAGAAAACTGCGTCCGCGTCTACCAAAAGATGCATGTGCATGCTTAACACGTGTTTTGGCACAAATCCATGTGCGGGTGCTAAAAAGAGCAGCATCGGCATGCTTTTCACGTCGTTTGGTAGAAATCCACGTGCGCGTTCTGCCAAAAGCACCATTTGCATGGATATCGTGTGGTTTAGCAGAAAACTGCGTCCGCGTCTACCAAAAGATGCATGTGCATGCTTAAAACGCCTTTTGGCACAAATCATGTGCGGGTGCTAAAAAGAGCAGCATCGGCATGCTTTTCACGTCGTTTGGTAGAAATCCACATGCGCGTTCTGCCAAAAGCACCATTTGCATGCATATCGTGTGGTTTTGCAGAAAACTGCGTCCGCGTCTACCAAAAGATGCATGTGCATGCTTAAAACGCGTTTGGCACAAGTCCATGTGCGGGTGCTAAAAAGAGCAGCATCGGCATGCTTTTCATGTCGTTTGGTAGAAATCCACGTGCGCGTTCTGCCAAAAGCACCATTTGCATGCATATCGTGTGGTTTTGCAGAAAACTGCGTCCGCGTCTACCAAAAGCTGCATGTGCATGCTTAAAACGCGTTTTGGCACAAAACAATGTGCGGGTGCTGAAAAGAGCAGCATCGGCATGCTTTTCACGTCGTTTGGTAGAAATCCACGTGCGCGTTCTCCCAAAAGCACCATTTGCATGCATATCGTGTGGTTTTGCAGACAACTGCGTCCGCGTCTACCAAAAGATGCATGTGCATGCTTAAAACGCGTTTTGGCACAAATCTATGTGCGGGTGCTAAAACGAGCAGCATCGGCATGCTTTTCACGTCGTTTGGTAGAAATCCACGTGCGCGTTCTGCCAAAAGCACCATTTGCATGCATATCGTGTGGTTTTGCAGAAAGCTGCGTCCGCGTCTACCAAAAGATGCATGTGCATGCTTAACACGCGTTTTGGCACAAATCCATGTGCGGGTGCTAAAAAGAGCAGCATCGGCATGCTTTTCACGTCGTTTGGTACAAATCCACGTGCGCGTTCTGCCAAAAGCACCATTTGCATGCATATCGTGGGGTTTTGCAGAAAACTGCGTCCGCGTCTACCAAAAGATGCATGTGCATGCTTAACACGTGTTTTGGCACAAAACAATGTGCGGGTGCTAAAAAGAGCAGCATCGGCATGCTTTTCACGTAGTTTGGTAGAAATCCACGTGCGCGTTCTGCCAAAAGCACCATTTGCATGCATATCGTGTGGTTTTGCAGAAAACTGCGTCCGCATCTACCAAAAGATGCATGTGCATTCTTAACGCGTGTTTTGGCACAAATCCATGTGCGGGTGCTAAAAAGAGCAGCATCGGCATGCTTTTCACGTCGTTTGGTAGAAATCCACGTGCGCGTTCTGCCAAAAGCACCATTTGCATGGATATCGTGTGGTTTTGCAGAAAACTGCGTCCGCGTCTACCAAAAATGCATGTGCATGCTTAAACCGCGTTTTGGCACAAATCTATGTGCGGGTGCTAAAAAGAGCAGCATCGGCATGCTTTTCACGTCGTTTGGTAGAAATCCACGTGCGCGATCTGCCAAAAGCACCATTTGCATGCATATCGTGTGGTTTTGCAGAAAACTGCGTCCGCGTCTACCAAAAGATGCATGTGCATGCTTAAAACGCGTTTTGGCACAAATCCATGTGCGGGTGCTAAAATGAGCAGCATCGGCATGCTTTTCACGTCGTTTGGTAGAAATCCACGTGCGCGTTCTGCCAAAAGCACCATTTGCATGCATATCATGTGGTTTTGCAGAAAACTGCGTCCGCGTCTACCAAAAGATGCATGTGCATGCTTAAAACGCGTTTTGGCACAAAACAATGTGCGGGTGCTAAAAAGAGCTGCATCGGCATGCTTTTCACGTCGTTTGGTAGAAATCCACGTGCGCGTTCTGCCAAAAGTACCATTTGCATGCATATCGTGTGGTTTTGCAGAAAACTGCGCCCGCGTCTACCAAAAGATGCATGTGCATGCTTAAAACGCGTTTTGGCACAAATCCATGTGCGGGTGCTAAAAAGAGCAGCATCGGCATGCTTTTCACGTCGTTTGGTCGAAATCCACGTGCGCGTTCTGCCAAAAGCACCATTTGCATGGATATCGTGTGGTTTTGCAGAAAACTGCGTCCGCGTCTACCAAAAGATGCATGTGCATGCTTAAACCGCGTTTTGGCACAAATCCATGTGCGGGTGCTAAAAAGAGCAGCATCGGCATGCTTTTCACGTCGTTTCGTAGAAATCCACGTGCGCGTTCTGCCAAAAGCACCATTTGCATGCCTATCGTGTGGTTTTGCAGAAAACTGCGTCCACGTCTACCAAAAGATGCATGTGCATGCTTAACACGTGTTTTGGCACAAATCCATGTGCGGGTGCTAAAAAGAGCAGCATCGGCATGCTTTTCACGTCGTTTGGTAGAAATCCACGTGCGCGTTCTGCCAAAAGCACCATTTGCATGGATATCGTGTGGTTTTGCAGAAAACTGCGTCCGCGTCTACCAAAAGATGCATGTGCATGCTTAAAACGCGTTTTGGCACAAATCCATGTGCGGGTGCTAAAAAGAGCAGCATCGGCATGCTTTTCACGTCGTTTGGTAGAAATCCACGTGCGCGATCTGCCAAAAGCACCATTTGCATGCATATCGTGTGGTTTTGCAGGAAACTGCGTCCGCATCTACCAAAAGATGCATGTGCATGCTTAACACGCGTTTTGGCACACATCCATGTGCGGGTGCTAAAAAGAGCAGCATCGGCATGCTTTTCACGTCGTTTGGTACAAATCCACGTGCGCGTTCTGCCAAAAGCACCATTTGCATGCATATCGTGTGGTTTTGCAGAAAACTGCGTCCGCGTCTACCAAAAGATGCATGTGCATGCTTAAAACGCGTTTTGGCACAAATCCATGTGCGGGTGCTAAAAAGAGCAGCATCGGCAAGCTTTTCACGTCGTTTGGTAGAAATCCACGCGCGCGTTCTGCCAAAAGCACCATTTGCATGCATATCGTGTGGTTTTGCAGAAAACTGCGTCCGCGTCTACCAAAAGATGCATGTGCATGCTTAAAACGCGTTTTGGCACAAAACAATGTGCGGGTGCTAAAAAGGGCAGCATCGGCATGCTTTTCACGTCGTTTGGTAGAAATCCACGTGCGCGTTCTGCCAAAAGCACCATTTGCATGCATATCGTGTGGTTTTGCAGGAAACTGCGTCCGCATCTACCAAAAGATGCATGTGCATGCTTAACACGCGTTTTGGCACACATCCATGTGCGGGTGCTAAAAAGAGCAGCATCGGCATGCTTTTCACGTCGTTTGGTACAAATCCACGTGCGCGTTCTGCCAAAAGCACCATTTGCATGCATATCGTGTGGTTTTGCAGAAAACTGCGTCCGCGTCTACCAAAAGATGCATGTGCATGCTTAAAACGCGTTTTGGCACAAATCCATGTGCGGGTGCTAAAATGAGCAGCATCGGCATGCTTTTCACGTCGTTTGGTAGAAATCCACGTGCGCGTTCTGCCAAAAGCACCATTTGCATGCATATCATGTGGTTTTGCAGAAAACTGCGTCCGCGTCTACCAAAAGATGCATGTGCATGCTTAAAACGCGTTTTGGCACAAAACAATGTGCGGGTGCTAAAAAGAGCAGCATCGGCATGCTTTTCACGTCGTTTGGTAGAAATCCACGTGCGCGTTCTGCCAAAAGTACCATTTGCATGCATATCGTGTGGTTTTGCAGAAAACTGCGCCCGCGTCTACCAAAAGATGCATGTGCATGCTTAAAACGCGTTTTGGCACAAATCCATGTGCGGGTGCTAAAAAGAGCAGCATCGGCATGCTTTTCACGTCGTTTGGTCGAAATCCACGTGCGCGTTCTGCCAAAAGCACCATTTGCATGGATATCGTGTGGTTTTGCAGAAAACTGCGTCCGCGTCTACCAAAAGATGCATGTGCATGCTTAAACCGCGTTTTGGCACAAATCCATGTGCGGGTGCTAAAAAGAGCAGCATCGGCAGCTTTTCACGTCGTTTCGTAGAAATCCACGTGCGCGTTCTGCCAAAAGGCACCATTTGCATGCCTATCGTGTGGTTTTGCAGAAAACTGCGTCCACGTCTACCAAAAGATGCATGTGCATGCTTAACACGTGTTTAGGCACAAATCCATGTGCGGTGCTAAAAAGAGCAGCATCGGCATGCTTTTCACGTCGTTTGGTAGAAATCCACGTGCGCGTTCTGCCAAAAGCACCATTTGCATGGATATCGTGTGGTTTGCAGAAAACTGCGTCCGCGTCTACCAAAAGATGCATGTGCATGCTTAAAACGCGTTTTGGCACAAATCCATGTGCGGGTGCTAAAAAGAGCAGCATCGGCATGCTTTCACGTCGTTTGGTAGAAATCACGTGCGCGATCTGCCAAAAGCACCATTTGCATGCATATCGTGTGGTTTTGCAGGAAACTGCGTCCGCATCTACCAAAAGATGCATGTGCATGCTTAACACGCGTTTTGGCACACATCCATGTGCGGGTGCTAAAAAGAGCAGCATCGGCATGCTTTTCACGTCGTTTGGTACAAATCCACGTGCGCGTTCTGCCAAAAGCACCATTTGCATGCATATCGTGTGGTTTTGCAGAAAACTGCGTCCGCGTCTACCAAAAGATGCATGTGCATGCTTAAAACGCGTTTTGGCACAAATCCATGTGCGGGTGCTAAAAAGAGCAGCATCGGCAAGCTTTTCACGTCGTTTGGTAGAAATCCACGCGCGCGTTCTGCCAAAAGCACCATTTGCATGCATATCGTGTGGTTTTGCAGAAAACTGCGTCCGCGTCTACCAAAAGATGCATGTGCATGCTTAAAACGCGTTTTGGCACAAAACAATGTGCGGGTGCTAAAAAGGGCAGCATCGGCATGCTTTTCACGTCGTTTGGTAGAAATCCACGTGCGCGTTCTGCCAAAAGCACCATTTGCATGCATATCGTGTGGTTTTGCAGAAAACTGCGTCCCACGTCTACCAAAAGATGCATGTGCATGCTTAAAACACGTTTTGGCACAAATCCATGTGCGGGTGCTAAAAAGAGCAACATCGGCATGCTTTTCACGTCTTTGGTAGAAATCCACGTGCGCGTTCTGCCAAAAGCACCATTTGCATGCATATCGTGTGGTTTTGCAGAAAACAGCGTCCGCATCTACCAAAAGATGCATGTGCATGCTTAACACGCGTTTTGGCACACATCCATGTGCGGGGTGCTAAAAAGAGCAGCATCGGCATGCTTTTCACGTCGTTTGGTACAAATCCACGTGCGCGTTCTGCCAAAAGCACCATTTGCCATGCATATCGTGGGTTTTGCAGAAAACTGCGTCCGCGTCTACCAAAAGATGCATGTGCATGCTTAAAACGCGTTTTGGCACAAATCCATGTGCGGGTGCTAAAAAGAGCAGCATCGGCATGCTTTTCACGTCGTTTGCTAGAAATCCACGTGCGCGTTCTGCCAAAAGCACCATTTGCATGCATATCGTGTGGTTTTTGCAGAAAACTGCGTCCGCGTCTACCAAAAGATGCATGTGCATGCTTAAAACGCGTTTTGGCACAAATCCATGTGCGGGTGCTAAAAAGAGGCAGCATCGGCAAGCTTTTCACGTCGTTTGTAGAAATCCACGCGCGCATTCTGCCAAAAGCACCATTTGCATGCATATCGTGTGGTTTTGCAGAAAACTGCGTCCGCGTCTACCAAAAGATGCATGTGCATGCTTAAAACGCGTTTTGGCACAAAACAATGTGCGGGTGCTAAAAAGGGCAGCATCGGCATGCTTTTCACGTCGTTTGGTAGAAATCCACGTGCGCGTTCTGCAAAAGCACCATTTGCATGCATATCGTGTGGTTTTGCAGAAAACTGCGTCCACGTCTACCAAAAGATGCATGTGCATGCTAAAACACGTTTTGGCACAAATCCATGTGCGGGTGCTAAAAAGAGCAACATCGGCATGCTTTTCACGTCTTTTGGTAGAAATCCACGTGCGCGTTCTGCCAAAAGCACCATTTGCATGCATATCGTGTGGTTTTGCAGAAAGCTGCGTCCGCGTCTACCAAAAGATGCATGTGCATGCTTAACACGCGTTATGGCACAAATCCATGTTGCGGGTGCTAAAAAGAGCAGCATCGGCATGCTTTTCCCGTCGTTGGTAGAAATCCACGTGCGCGTTCTGCCAAAAGCACCATTAGCATGCATATCGTGTGGTTTTGCAGAAAACTGCGTCCGCGTCTACCAAAAGATGCATGTGCATGCTTAAAACGCGTTTTGGCACACATCCATGTGCGGGTGCTAAAAAGAGCAGCATCGGCATGCTTTTCACGTCGTTTGGTACAAATCCACGTGCGCGTTCTGCCAAAAGCACCATTTGCATGCATATCGTGGGGTTTTGCAGAAAACTGCGTCCGCGTCTACCAAAAGATGCATGTGCATGCTTAAAACGCGTTTGGCACAAATCCATGTGCGGGTGCTAAAAAGAGCAGCATCGGCATGCTTTTCACGTCGTTTGGTAGAAATCCACGTGCGCGTTCTGCCAAAAGCACCATTTGCATGCATATCGTGTGGTTTTGCAGAAAACTGCGTCCGCGTCTACCAAAAGATGCTCTGCATGCTTAAAACGCGTTTTTGCACAAAACAATGTGCGGGTGCTAAAAAGAGCAGCATCGGCATGCTTTTCACGTAGTTTGGTAGAAATCCACGTGCGCGTTCTGCCAAAAGCACCATTTGCATGCATGTCGTGTGGTTTTGCAGAAAAACTGCGTCCGCATCTACCAAAGATGCATGTGCATGCTTAACACGTGTTTTGGCACAAATCCATGTGCGGCTGCTAAAAAGAGCAGCATCGGCATGCTTTCACGTCGTTTGGTAGAAATCCACGTGCGCGATCTGCCAAAAGCACCATTTGCATGCATATCGTGTGTTTTGCAGAAAACTTCGTCCGCGTCTACCAAAAGATGCATGTGCATGCTTAAAACGCGTTTTGGCACAAAACAATGTGCGGGGTGCTAAAAGAGCAGCATCGGCATGCTTTTCACGTAGTTTGGTAGAAATCCACGTGCGCGTTCTGCCAAAAGCACCATTTGCATGCATATTGTGTGGTTTTGCAGAAAACTGCGTCCGCATCTACCAAAAGATGCATGTGCATGCTTAACACGTGTTTTGGCACAAAACAATGTGCGGTGCTAAAAAGAGCAGCATCGGCATGCTTTTCACGTAGTTTGGTAGAAATCCACGTGCCGCGTTCTGCCAAAAGCACCATTTGCATGCATATCGTGTGGTTTTGCAGAAAACTGCGTCCGCATCTACCAAAAGATGCATGTGCATTCTTAACGCGTGTTTTGGCACAAATCCATGTGCGGGTGCTAAAAAGAGCAGCATCGGCATGCTTTTCACGTCGTTTGGTAGAAATCCACGTGCGCGTTCTGCCAAAAGCACCATTGCATGGATATCGTGTGGTTTTGCAGAAAACTGCGTCCCGCGTCTACCAAAAGATGCATGTGCATGCTTAAACCGCGTTTTGGCACAAATCTATGTGCGGGTGCTAAAAGAGCAGCATCGGCATGCTTTTCACGTCGTTTGGTAGAAATCCACGTGCGCGATCTGCCAAAAGCACCATTTGCATGCATATCGTGTGGTTTTTGCAGAAAACTGCGTCCGCGTCTACCAAAAGATGCATGTGCATGCTAAAACGCGTTTTGGCACAAATCCATGTGCGGGTGCTAAAATGAGCAGCATCGGCATGCTTTTCACGTCGTTTGGTAGAAATCTACGTGCGCGTTCTGCCAAAAGCACCATTTGCATGCATATCATGTGGTTTTGCAGAAGAACTGCGTCCGCGTCTACCAAAAGATGCATGTGCATGCTTAAAACGCGTTTTGGCACAAAACAATGTGCGGGTGCTAAAAAGAGCAGCATCGGCATGCTTTTCACGTCGTTTGGTAGAAATCCACGTGCGCGTTCTGCCAAAAGTACCATTTGCATGCATATCGTGTGGTTTTGCAGAAAACTGCGCCCGCGTCTACAAAAGATGCATGTGCATGCTTAAAACGCGTTTTGGCACAAATCCCATGTGCGGGTGCTAAAAAGAGCAGCATCGGCATGCTTTTCACGTCGTTTGGTAGAAATCCACGTGCGCGTTCTGCCAAAAGCACATTTGCATGGATATCGTGTGGTTTTGCAGAAAACTGCGTCCGCGTCTACCAAAAGATGCATGTGGCATGCTTAAACCGCGTTTTGGCACAAATCCATGTGCGGGTGCTAAAAAGAGCAGCATCGGCATGCTTTTCACGTCGTTTGGTAGAAATCCACGTGCGCGTTCTGCCAAAAGCACCATTTGCATGCCTATCGTGTGGATTTGCAGAAAACTGCGTCCGCGTCTACCAAAAGATGCATGTGCATGCTTAACACGTGTTTTGGCACAAATCATGTGCGGGTGCTAAAAAGAGCAGCATCGGCATGCTTTTCACGTCGTTTGGTAGAAATCCACGTGCGCGTTCTGCCAAAAGCACCATTTGCATGATATCGTGTGGTTTTGCAGAAAACTGCGTGCGCGTCTACCAAAAGATGCATGTGCATGCTTAAAACGCGTTTTGGCACAAATCCATGTGCGGGTGCTAAAAAGAGCAGCATCGGCATGCTTTTCACGTCGTTTGGTAGAAATCCACTTGCGCGTTCTGCCAAAGCACCATTTGCATGCATATCGTGTGGTTTTGCAGAAAACTGCGTCCGCGTCCACCAAAAGATGCATGTGCATGCTTAAACCGCGTATTTGGCACAAATCCATGTGCGGGTGCTAAAAAGAGCAGCATTGGCATGCTTTTCACGTCGTTGGTAGACATCCACGTGCGCGATCTGCCAAAAGCACCATTGCATGCATATCGTGTGTTTTGCAGAAAACTGCGCCCGCATCTACCAAAAGATGCATGTGCATGCTTAACACGTGTTTTGGCACAAAACAATGTGCGGGTGCTAAAAGAGCAGCATCGGCATGCTTTTCACGTAGTTTGGTAGAAATCCACGTGCGCGTTCTGCCAAACGCACCATTGCATGCATATCGTGTGGTTTTGCAGAAAACTGCGTCCGCATCTACCAAGAGATGCATGTGCATTCTTAACACGTGTTTTGGCACAAATCCATGTGCGGGTGCAAAAAAGAGCAGCATCGGCATGCTTTTCACGTCGTTTGGTAGAAATCCACGTGGCGTTCTGCCAAAAGCACCATTTGCATGGATATCGTGTGGTTTTGCAGAAACTGCGTCCGCGTCTACCAAAAGATGCATGTGCATGCTTTAAACCGCGTTTTGCACAAATCCATGTGCGGGTGCTAAAAAGAGCAGCATCGTATGCTTTTCACGTCGTTTGGTAGAAATCCACGTGCGCGATCTGCCAAAAGCACCATTTGCATGCATATCGTGTGGTTTTGCAGAAACTGCGTCCGCGTCTACCAAAAGATGCATGTGCATGCTAAAACGCGTTTTGGCACAAATCCATGTGCGGGTGCTAAAAAGAGCAGCATCGGCATGCTTTTCACGTCGTTTCGTAGAATACACGTGCGCGTTCTGCCAAAAGCACCATTTGCATGCATATCATGTGGTTTTGCAGAAAACTGCGTCCACGTCTACCAAAGATGCATGTGCATGCTTAAAACGCGTTTTGGCACAAAACAATGTGCGGGTGCTAAAAAGAGCAGCAGCGGCATGCTTTTCACGTCGTTTGGTAGAAATCCACGTGCGCGTTCTGCCAAAAGTACCATTTGCATGCATATCGTGGGTTTTGCAGAAAACTGCGTCCGCGTCTACCAAAAGATGCATGTGCATGCTTAACACGCGTTTTGGCACAAATCCATGTGCGGGTGCTAAAAAGAGCAGCATCGGCATGCTTTTCACGCCGTTTGGTAGAAATCCACGCGCGCGTTCTGCCAAAAGCACCATTTGCATGCATATCGTGTGGTTTTGCCGAAAACTGCGTCCGCGTCTACCAAAAGATGCATGTGCATGCTTAAAACGCGTTTTGGCACAAATCCATGTGCGGGTGCTAAAAAGAGCAGCATCGGCATGCCTTTCACGTCGTTTGGTAGAAATCCACGTGCGCGTTCTGCCAAAAGCACCATTTGCATGCATATCGTGTGGTTTTGCAGAAAACTGCGTCCGCGTCTACCAAAAGATGCATGTGCATGCTTAAAACGCGTTTTGGCACAAATCCATGTGCGGGTGCTAAAAAGAGCAGCATCGGCATGCTTTTCACGTCGTTTGGTAGAAATCCACGTGCGCGTTCTGCCAAAAGCGCCAGTTGCATGTATATCGTGTGGTTTTGCAGAAAACTGCGTCCGCGTCTACCAAAAGATGCATGTGCATGCTTAAAACGCGTTTTGGCACAAATCCATGTGCGGGTGCTAAAAAGAGCAGCATCGGCATGCTTTTCACTTCGTTTGGTAGAAATCCACTTGCGCGTTCTGCCAAAAGCGTCATTTGCATGCATATCGTGTGGTTTTGCAGAAAACTGCGTCCGCGTCTACCAAAAGATGCATGTGCATGCTTAAAACGCGTTTTGGCACAAATCCATGTGCGGGTGCTAAAAAGAGCAGCATCGGCATGCTTTTCACCTCGTTTGGTAGAAATCCACGTGCGCGTTCTGCGAAAAGCACCATTTGCATGCATATCGTGCGGTTTTGCAGAAAACTGCGTCCGCGTCTACCAAAAGATGCATGTGCATGCTTAAAACGCGTTTTGGCACAAATGCATGTGCGGGTGCTAAAAATCGCAGCATCGGCATGCTTTTCACGTCGTTTGGTAGAAATCCACGTGCGCGTTCTGCCAAAAGCACCATTTGCATGCATATCGTGTGGTTTTGCCGAAAACTGCGTCCGCGTCTACCAAAAGATGCATGTGCATGCTTAAAACGCGTTTTGGCACAAATCCATGTGCGGGTGCTAAAAAGAGCAGCATCGGCATGCCTTTCACGTCGTTTGGTAGAAATCCACGTGCGCGTTCTGCCAAAAGCACCATTTGCATGCATATCGTGTGGTTTTGCAGAAAACTGCGTCCGCGTCTACCAAAAGATGCATGTGCATGCTTAAAACGCGTTTTGGCACAAATCCATGTGCGGGTGCTAAAAAGAGCAGCATCGGCATGCTTTTCACGTCGTTTGGTAGAAATCCACGTGCGCGTTCTGCCAAAAGCGTCATTTGCATGCATTCCGTGTGGTTTTGCAGAAAACTGCGTCCGCGTCTACTAAAAGATGCATGTGCATGCTTAAAACGCGTTTTGGCACAAATCCATGTGCGGGTGCTAAAAAGAGCAGCATCGGCATGCTTTTCACCTCGTTTGGTAGAAATCCACGTGCGCGTTCTGCCAAAAGCACCATTTGCATGCATATCGTGCGGTTTTGCAGAAAACTGCGTCCGCGTCTACCAAAAGATGCATGTGCATGCTAAAAACGCGTTTTGGCACAAATCCATGTGCGGGTGCTAGAAAGAGCAGCGTCGGCATGCTTTTCACGTCGTTTGGTAGAAATCCACGTGCGCGTTCTGCCAAAAGCACCATTTGCGTGCATATCGTGTGGTTTTGCAGAAAACTGCGTCCGCGTCTACCAAAAGATGCATGTGCATGCTTAAAACGCGTTTTGCCACAAATTCATGTTCGGATGCTAAAAAGAGCAGCATCGGCATGCTTTTCACGTCGTTTGGTAGAAATCCACGTGCGCGTTCTGCCAAAAGCACCATTTGCGTGCATATCGTGTGGTTTTGCAGAAAACTGCGTCCGCGTCTACCAAAAGATGCATGTGCATGCTTAAAACGCGTTTTGGCACAAATTCATGTGCGGATGCTAAAAAGAGCAGCATCGGCATGCTTTTCACGTCGTTTGGTAGAAATCCACGCGCGCGTTCTGCCAAAAGCACCATTTGCGTGCATATCGTGTGGTTTTGCAGAAAACTGCGTCCGCGTCTACCAAAAGATGCATGTGCATGCTTAAAACGCGTTTTGGCACAAATCCATGTGCGGGTGCTAAAAAGAGCAGCATCGGCATGCTTTTCACGTCGTTTGGTAGAAATCCACGTGCGCGTTCTGCCAAAAGCACCATTTGCATGCATATCGTGTGGTTTTGCAGAAAACTGCGTCCGCGTCTACCAAAAGATGCATGTGCATGCTTAAAACGCGTTTTGGCACAAATGCATGTGCGGGTGCTAAAAAGAGCAGCATCGGCATGCTTTTCACGTCGTTAGGTAGAAATCCACGTGCGCGTTCTGCCAAAAGCACCATTTGCATGCATATCGTGTGGTTTTGCAGATAACTGCGTCCGCGTCTACCAAAAGATGCATGTGCATGCTTAACACGCGTTTTGGCACAAATCCATGTGCGGGTGCTAAAAAGAGCAGCATCGGCATGCTTTTCACGTCATTTGGTAGAAATCCACGTGCGCGTTCTGCCAAAAGCACCATTTGCATGCATATCGTGTGGTTTTGCAGAAAACTGCGTCCGCGTCTACCAAAAGATACATGTGCATGCTTAAAACGCGTTTTGGCACAAATCCATGTGCGGGTGCTAAAAAGAGCAGCATCGGCATGCTTTTCACGTCGTTTGGTAGAAATCCACGTGCGCGTTCTGCCAAAAGCACCATTTGCATGAATATCGTGTGGTTTTGCAGAAAGCTGCGTCCGCGTCTACCAAAAGATGCATGTGCATGCTTAACACGCGTTTTGGCACAAATCCATGTGCGGGTGCTAAAAAGAGAAGCATCGGCATGCTTTTCACGTCGTTTGGTAGAAATCCACGTGCGCGTTCTGCCAAAAGCACCATTTGCATGCATATCGTGTGGTTTTGCAGAAAACTGCGTCCGCGTCTACCAAAAGATGCATGTGCATGCTTAAAACGCGTTTTGGCACAAATCCATGTGCGGGTGCTAAAAAGAGCAGCATCGGCATGCTTTTCACGTCGTTTGGTAGAAATCCACGTGCGCGTTCTGCCAAAAGCACCATTTGCATGTATATCGTGTGGTTTTGCAGAAAACTGCGTCCGCGTCTACCAAAAGATGCATGTGCATGCTTAAAACGCGTTTTGGCACAAATCCATGTGCGGGTGCTAAAAAGAGCAGCGTCGGCATGCTTTTCACGTCGTTTGGTAGAAATCCACGTGCGCGTTCTGCCAAAAGCACCATTTGCATGCATATCGTGTGGTTTTCTAGAAAACTGCGTTCGCGTCTACCAAAAGATGCATGTGCATGCTTAAAACGCGTTTTGGCACAAATCCATGTGCGGGTGCTAAAAAGAGCAGCATCGGCATGCTTTTCACCTCGTTTGGTAGAAATCCACGTGCGCGTTCTGCCAAAACCACCATTTGCATGCATATCGTGCGGTTTTGCAGAAAACTGCGTCCGCGTCTACCAAAAGATGCATGTGCATGCTTAAAACGCGTTTTGGCACAAATCCATGTGCGGGTGCTAAAAAGAGCAGCGTCGGCATGCTTTTCACGTCGTTTGGTAGAAATCCACGTGCGCGTTCTGCCAAAAGCACCATTTGCATGCATATCGTGTGGTTTTGCAGAAAACTGCGTCCGCGTCTACCAAAAGATGCATGTGCATGCCTAAAACGCGTTTTGGCACAAAACAATGTGCGGGTGCTAAAAAGAGCAGCATCGGCATGCTTTTCACGTCGTTTGGTAGAAATCCACGTGCGCGTTCTGCCAAAAGCACCATTTGCATGCATATCGTGTGGTTTTGCAGAAAACTGCGTCCGCGTCTACCAAAAGATGCATGTGCATGCTTAACACGCGTTTTGGCACAAATTCATGTGCGGATGCTAAAAAGAGCAGCATCGGTATGCTTTTCTCGTCGTTTGGTAGAAATCCACGTGCGCGTTCTGCCAAAAGCACCATTTGCATGCATATCGTGTGGTTTTGCAGAAAACTGCGTCCGCGTCTACCAAAAGATACATGTGCATGCTTAAAACGCGTTTTGGCACAAATCCATGTGCGGGTGCTAAAAAGAGCAGCATCGGCATGCTTTTCACGTCGTTTGGTAGAAATCCACGTGCGCGTTCTGCCAAAAGCACCATTTGCATGCATATCGTGTGGTTTTGCAGAAAACTGCGTCCGCGTCTACCAAAAGATGCATGTGCATGCTTAAAACGCGTTTTGGCACAAATGCATGTGCGGGTGCTAAAAAGAGCAGCATCGGCATGCTTTTCACGTCGTTTGGTAGAAATCCACGTGCGCGTTCTGCCAAAACCACCATTTGCATGCATATCGTGCGGTTTTGCAGAAAACTGCGTCCGCGTCTACCAAAAGATGCATGTGCATGCTTAAAACGCGTTTTGCCACAAATTCATGTTCGGATGCTAAAAAGAGCAGCATCGGCATGCTTTTCACGTCGTTTGGTAGAAATCCACGTGCGCGTTCTTCCAAAAGCACCATTTGCATGCATATCGTGTGGTTTTCCAGAAAACTGCGTCCGCGTCTACCAAAAGATGCATGTGCATGCCTAAAACGCGTTTTGGCACCACAAAACAATGTGCGGGTGCTAAAAAGAGCAGCATCGGCATGCTTTTCACCTCGTTTGGTAGAAATCCACGTACGCGTTCTGCCAAAAGCACCATTTGCATGCATATCGTGTGGTTTTGCAGAAAACTGCGTCCGCGTCTACCAAAAGATGCATGTGCATGCTTAACACGCGTTTTGGCACAAATTCATGTGCGGATGCTAAAAAGAGCAGCATCGGCATGCTTTTCTCGTCGTTTGGTAGAAATCCACGTGCGCGTTCTGCCAAAAGCACCATTTGCATGCATATCGTGTGGTTTTGCAGAAAACTGCGTCCGCGTCTACCAAAGATACATGTGCATGCTTAAAACGCGTTTTGGCACAAATCCATGTGCGGGTGCTTAGAAGAGCAGCATCGGCAATGCTTTTCACGTCGTTTGGTAGAAATCCACGTGCGCGTTCTGCGAAAAGCACCATTTGCATGCATATCGTGTGGTTTTGCAGAAAACTGCGTCCGCGTCTACCAAAAGATGCATGTGCATGCTTAACACGCGTTTTGGCACAAATCCATGTGCGGGTGCTAAAAAGAGCAGCATCGGCATGCTTTTCACGTCGTTTGGTAGAAATCCACGTGCGCGTTCTGCCAAAAGCACCATTTGCATGCATATCGTGTGGTTTTGCAGAAAACTGCGTCCGCGTCTACCAAAAGATGCATGTGCATGCTTAACACGCGTTTTGGCACAAATCCATGTGCGGGTGCTAAAAATGGGAGCATCGGCATGCTTTTCACGTCGTTTGGTAGAAATCCACGTGCGCGTTCTGCCAAAAGCACCATTTGCATGCATATCGTGTGGTTTTGCAGAAAACTGCGTCCGCGTCTACCAAAAGATGCATGTGCATGCTTAAAACGCGTTTTAGCACAAATCCATGTGCCGGTGCTAAAAAGAGCAGCATCGGCAGGCTTTTCACGTCGTTTGGTAGAAATCCACGTGCGCGTTCTGCCAAAAGCACCATTTGCATGCATATCGTGTGGTTTTGCAGAAAACTGCGTCCGCGTCTACCAAAAGATGCATGTGCATGCTTAAAACGCGTTTTGGCACAAATCCATGTGCGGGTGCTAAAAAGAGCAGCATCGGCATGCTTTTCACGTCGTTTGGTAGAAATCCACGTGCGCGTTCTGCCAAAAGCACCATTTGCATGTATATCGTGTGGTTTTGCAGAAAACTGCGTCCGCGTCTACCAAAAGATGCATGTGCATGCTTAAAACGCGTTTTGGCACAAATCCATGTGCGGGTGCTAAAAAGAGCAGCATCGGCATGCTTTTCTACTCGTTTGGTAGAAATCCACGTGCGCGTTCTGCCAAAAGCACCATTTGCATGCATATCGTGTGGTTTTGCAGAAAACTGCGTCCGCGTCTACCAAAAGATGCATGTGCATGCTTAAAACGCGTTTTGGCACAAAACAATGTGCGGGTGCTAAAAAGAGCAGCATCGGCATGCTTTTCACCTCGTTTGGTAGAAATCCACGTGCGCGTTCTGCCAAAAGCACCATTTGCATGCATATCGTGTGGTTTTGCAGAAAACTGCGTCCGCGTCTACCAAAAGATGCATGTGCATGCTTAACACGCGTTTTGGCACAAATTCATGTGCGGATGCTAAAAAGAGCAGCATCGGCATGCTTTTCTCGTCGTTTGGTAGAAATCCACGTGCGCGTTCTGCCAAAAGCACCATTTGCATGCATATCGTGTGGTTTTGCAGAAAACTGCGTCCGCGTCTACCAAAAGATACATGTGCATGCTTAAAACGCGTTTTGGCACAAATCCATGTGCGGGTGCTAAGAAGAGCAGCATCGGCATGCTTTTCACGTCGTTTGGTAGAAATCCACGTGCGCGTTCTGCCAAAAGCACCATTTGCATGCATATCGTGTGGTTTTGCAGAAAACTGCGTCCGCGTCTACCAAAAGATGCATGTGCATGCTTAACACGCGTTTTGGCACAAATCCATGTGCGGGTGCTAAAAAGAGCAGCATCGGCATGCTTTTCACGTCGTTTGGTAGAAATCCACGTGCGCGTTCTGCCAAAAGCACCATTTGCATGCATATCGTGTGGTTTTGCAGAAAACTGCGTCCGCGTCTACCAAAAGATGCATGTGCATGCTTAACACGCGTTTTGGCACAAATCCATGTGCGGGTGCTAAAAATGGGAGCATCGGCATGCTTTTCACGTCGTTTGGTAGAAATCCACGTGCGCGTTCTGCCAAAAGCACCATTTGCATGCATATCGTGTGGTTTTGCAGAAAACTGCGTCCGCGTCTACCAAAAGATGCATGTGCATGCTTAAAACGCGTTTTAGCACAAATCCATGTGCCGGTGCTAAAAAGAGCAGCATCGGCAGGCTTTTCACGTCGTTTGGTAGAAATCCACGTGCGCGTTCTGCCAAAAGCACCATTTGCATGCATATCGTGTGGTTTTGCAGAAAACTGCGTCAGCGTGTACCAAAAGATGCATGTGCATGCTTAAAACGCGTTTTAGCACAAATCCATGTGCGGGTGCTAAAAAGAGCAGCATCGGCATGCTTTTCACGTCGTTTGGTAGAAATCCACGTGCGCGTTCTGCCAAAAGCACCATTTGCATGCATATCGTGCGGTTTTGCAGAAAACTGCGTCCGCGTCTACCAAAAGATGCATGTGCATGCTTAAAACGCGTTTTGGCACAAATCCATGTGCGGGTGCTAGAAAGAGCAACGTCGGCATGCTTTTCACGTCGTTTGGTAGAAATCCACGTGCGCGTTCTGCCAAAAGCACCATTTGCGTGCATATCGTGTGGTTTTGCAGAAAACTGCGTCCGCGTCTACCAAAAGATGCATGTGCATGCTTAAAACGCGTTTTGCCACAAATTCATGTTCGGATGCTAAAAAGAGCAGCACCGGCATGCTTCTCACGTCGTTTGGTAGGAATCCACGTGCGCGTTCTGCCAAAAGCACCATTTGCGTGCATATCGTGTGGTTTTGCAGAAAACTGCGTCCGCGTCTACCAAAAGATGCATGTGCATGCTTAAAACGCGTTTTGGCACAAATTCATGTGCGGATGCTAAAAAGAGCAGCATCGGCATGCTTTTCACGTCGTTTGGTAGAAATCTACGTGCGCGTTCTGTCAAAAGCACCATTTGCATGCATATCGTGTGGTTTTGCAGAAAACTGCGTCCGCGTCTACCAAAAGATGCATGTGCATGCTTAAAACGCGTTTTGGCACAAATCCATGTGCGGGTGCTCCAAAGAGCAGCATCGGCATGCTTTTCACGTCGTTTGGTAGAAATCCACGTGCGCGTTCTGCCAAAAGCGTCATTTGCATGCATATCCTGTGGTTTTGCAGAAAACTGCGTCCGCGTCTACCAAAAGATGCATGTGCATGCTTAAAACGCGTTTTGGCACAAATCCATGTGCGGGTGCTAGAAAGAGCAACGTCGGCATGCTTTTCACGTCGTTTGGTAGAAATCCACGTGCGCGTTCTGCCAAAAGCACCATTTGCGTGCATATCGTGTGGTTTTGCAGAAAACTGCGTCCGCGTCTACCAAAAGATGCATGTGCATGCTTAACAAGCGTTTTGGCACAAATTCATGTGCGGATGCTAAAAAGAGCAGCATCGGCATGCTTTTCTCGTCGTTTGGTAGAAATCCACGTGCGCGTTCTGCCAAAAGCACCATTTGCATGCATATCGTGTGGTTTTGCAGAAAACTGCGTCCGCGTCTACCAAAAGATACATGTGCATGCTTAACACGCGTTTTGGCACAAATCCATGTGCGGGTGCTAAAAAGAGCAGCATCGGCATGCTTTTCACGTCGTTTGGTAGAAATCCACGTGCGCGTTCTGCCAAAAGCACCGTTTGCATGCATATCGTGTGGTTTTGCAGAAAACTGCGTCCGCGTCTACCAAAAGATGCATGTGCATGCTTAAAACGCGTTTTGGCACAAACCCATGTGCGGGTGCTAAAAAGAGCAGCATCGGCATGCTTTTCACGTCGTTTGGTAGAAATCCACGTGCGCGTTCTGCCAAAAGCACCATTTGCGTGCATATCGTGTGGTTTTGCAGAAAACTGCGTCCGCGTCTACCAAAAGATGCATGTGCATGCTTAAAACGCGTTTTGCCACAAATTCATGTTCGGATGCTAAAAAGAGCAGCATCGGCATGCTTCTCACGTCGTTTGGTAGAAATCCACGTGCGCGTTCTGCCAAAAGCACCATTTGCGTGCATATCGTGTGGTTTTGCAGAAAACTGCGTCCGCGTCTACCAAAAGATGCATGTGCATGCTTAAAACGCGTTTTGCCACAAATTCATGTTCGGATGCTAAAAAAAGCAGCATCGGCATGCTTCTCACGCCGTTTGGTAGAAATCCACGTGCGCGTTCTGCCAAAAGCACCATTTGCGTGCATATCGTGTGGTTTTGCAGAAAACTGCGTCCGCGTCTACCAAAAGATGCATGTGCATGCTTAAAACGCGTTTTGGCACAAATTCATGTGCGGATGCTAAAAAGAGCAGCATCGGCATGCTTCTCACGCCGTTTGGTAGAAATCCACGTGCGCGTTCTGCCAAAAGCACCATTTGCGTGCATATCGTGTGGTTTTGCAGAAAACTGCGTCCGCGTCTACCAAAAGATGCATGTGCATGCTTAAAACGCGTTTTGGCACAAATTCATGTGCGGGTGCTAAAAAGAGCAGCATCGGCATGCTTTTCACGTCGTTTGGTAGAAATCCACGTGCGCGTTCTGCCAAAAGCACCATTTGCATGCATATCGTGTGGTTTTGCAGAAAACTGCGTCCGCGTCTACCAAAAGATGCATGTGCATGCTTAAAACGCGTTTTGGCACAAATCCATGTGCGGGTGCTAAAAAGAGCAGCATCGGCATGCTTTTCACGTCGTTTGGTAGAAATCCACGTGCGCGTTCTGCCAAAAGCACCATTTGCATGCATATCGTGTGGTTTTGCAGAAAACTGCGTCCGCGTCTACCAAAAGATGCATGTGCATGCTTAAAACGCGTTTTGGCACAAATCCATGTGCGGGTGCTAAAAAGAGCAGCATCGGCATGCTTTTCACGTCGTTTGGAAGAAATCCACGTGCGCGTTCTGCCAAAAGCACCATTTGCATGTATATCGTGTGGTTTTGCAGAAAACTGCGTCCGCGTCTACCAAAAGATGCATGTGCATGCTTAAAACGCGTTTTGGCACAAATCCATGTGCGGGTGCTAAAAAGAGCAGCATCGGCATGCTTTTCACGTCGTTTGGTAGAAATCCACGTGCGCGTTCTGCCAAAAGCGCCATTTGCATGCATATCGTGTGGTTTTGCAGAAAACTGCGTCCGCGTCTACCAAAAGATGCATGTGCATGCTTAAAACGCGTTTTGGCACAAATCCATGTGCGGGTGCTAAAAAGAGCAGCATCGGCATGCTTTTCACGTCGTTTGGTAGAAATCCACGTGCGCGTTCTGCCAAAAGCACCATTTGCATGCATATCGTGCGGTTTTGCAGAAAACTGCGTCCGCGTCTACCAAAAGATGCATGTGCATGCTTAAAACGCGTTTTGGCACAAATCCATGTGCGGGTGCTAAAAAGAGCAGCATCGGCATGCTTTTCACGTCGTTTGGTAGAAATCCACGTGCGCGTTCTGCCAAAAGCACCATTTGCATGCATATCGTGTGGTTTTGCAGAAAACTGCGTCCGCGTCTACCAAAAGATGCATGTGCATGCTTAAAACGCGTTTTGCCACAAATCCATGTGCCGGATGCTAAAAAGAGCAGCATCGGCATGCTTTTCACGTCGTTTGGTAGAAATCCACGTGCGCGTTCTGCCAAAAGCACCATTTGCATGCATATCGTGTGGTTTTGCAGAAAACTGCGTCCGCGTCTACCAAAAGATGCATGTGCATGCTTAAAACGCGTTTTGGCACAAATCCATGTGCGGGTGCTAAAAAGAGCAGCATCGGCATGCTTTTCACGTCGTTTGGTAGAAATCCACGTGCGCGTTCTGCCAAAAGCACCATTTGCATGCATATCGTGTGGTTTTGCAGAAAACTGCGTCCGCGTCTACCAAAAGATGCATGTGCATGCTTAAAACGCGTTTTGGCACAAATCCATGTGCGGGTGCTAAAAAGAGCAGCATCGGCATGCTTTTCACGTCGTTTGGTAGAAATCCACGTGCGCGTTCTGCCAAAAGCACCATTTGCATGCATATCGTGTGGTTTTGCAGAAAACTGCGTCCGCGTCTACCAAAAGATGCATGTGCATGCTTAAAACGCGTTTTGGCACAAATCCATGTGCGGGTGCTAAAAAGGGAGCATCGGCATGCTTTTCACGTCGTTTGGTAGAAATCCACGTGCGCGTTCTGCCAAAAGCACCATTTGCATGCATATCGTGTGGTTTTGCAGAAAACTGCGTCCGCGTCTACCAAAAGATGCATGTGCATGCTTAAAACGCGTTTTGGCACAAATCCATGTGCGGGTGCTAAAAAGAGCAGCATCGGCATGCTTTTCACGTCGTTTGGTAGAAATCCACGTGCGCGTTCTGCCAAAAGCACCATTTGCATGCATATCGTGTGGTTTTGCAGAAAACTGCGTCCGCGTCTACCAAAAGATGCATGTGCATGCTTAAAACGCGTTTTGGCACAAATCCATGTGCGGGTGCTAAAAAGAGCAGCATCGGCATGCTTTTCACGTCGTTTGGTAGAAATCCACGTGCGCGTTCTGCCAAAAGCACCATTTGCATGCATATCGTGTGGTTTTGCAGAAAACTGCGTCCGCGTCTACCAAAAGATGCATGTGCATGCTTAAAACGCGTTTTGGCACAAATCCATGTGCGGGTGCTAAAAAGAGCAGCATCGGCATGCTTTTCACGTCGTTTGGTAGAAATCCACGTGCGCGTTCTGCCAAAAGCACCATTTGCATGCATATCGTGTGGTTTTGCAGAAAACTGCGTCCGCGTCTACCAAAAGATGCATGTGCATGCTTAAAACGCGTTTTGGCACAAATCCATGTGCGGGTGCTAAAAAGAGCAGCATCGGCATGCTTTTCACGTCGTTTGGTAGAAATCCACGTGCGCGTTCTGCCAAAAGCGCCATTTGCATGCATATCGTGTGGTTTTGCAGAAAACTGCGTCCGTGTCTACCAAAAGATGCATGTGCATGCTTAAAACGCGTTTTGGCACAAATCCATGTGCGGGTGCTAAAAAGAGCAGCATCGGCATGCTTTTCACGTCGTTTGGTAGAAATCCACGTGCGCGTTCTGCCAAAAGCACCATTTGCATGCATATCGTGTGGTTTTGCAGAAAACTGCGTCCGCGTCTACCAAAAGATGCATGTGCATGCTTAAAACGCGTTTTGGCACAAATCCATGTGCGGGTGCTAAAAAGAGCAGCATCGGCATGCTTTTCACGTCGTTTGGTAGAAATCCACGTGCGCGTTCTGCCAAAAGCACCATTTGCATGCATATCGTGTGGTTTTGCAGAAAACTGCGTCCGCGTCTACCAAAAGATGCATGTGCATGCTTAAAACGCGTTTTGGCACAAATCCATGTGCGGGTGCTAAAAAGAGCAGCATCGGCATGCTTTTCACGTCGTTTGGTAGAAATCCACGTGCGCGTTCTGCCAAAAGCACCATTTGCATGCATATCGTGTGGTTTTGCAGAAAACTGCGTCCGCGTCTACCAAAAGATGCATGTGCATGCTTAAAACGCGTTTTGGCACAAATCCATGTGCGGGTGCTAAAAAGAGCAGCATCGGCATGCTTTTCACGTCGTTTGGTAGAAATCCACGTGCGCGTTCTGCCAAAAGCACCATTTGCATGCATATCGTGCGGTTTTGCAGAAAACTGCGTCCGCGTCTACCAAAAGATGCATGTGCATGCTTAAAACGCGTTTTGGCACAAATCCATGTGCCGGGTGCTAAAAAGAGCAGCATCGGCATGCTTTTCACGTCGTTTGGTAGAAATCCACGTGCGCGTTCTGCCAAAAGCACCATTTGCATGCATATCGTGTGGTTTTGCAGAAAAGTGCGTCCGCGTCTACCAAAAGATGCATGTGCATGCTTAAAACGCGTTTTGGCACAAATCCATGTGCCGGTGCTAAAAAGAGCAGCATCGGCATGCTTTTCACGTCGTTTGGTAGAAATCCACGTGCGCGTTCTGCCAAAAGCACCATTTGCATGCATATCGTGTGGTTTTGCAGAAAACTGCGTCCGCGTCTACCAAAAGATGCATGTGCATGCTTAAAACGCGTTTTGGCACAAATCCATGTGCGGGTGCTAAAAAGAGCAGCATCGGCATGCTTTTCACGTCGTTTGGTAGAAATCCACGTGCGCGTTCTGCCAAAAGCACCATTTGCATGCATATCGTGTGGTTTTGCAGAAAACTGCGTCCGCGTCTACCAAAAGATGCATGTGCATGCTTAAAACGCGTTTTGGCACAAATCCATGTGCGGGTGCTAAAAAGAGCAGCATCGGCATGCTTTTCACGTCGTTTGGTAGAAATCCACGTGCGCGTTCTGCCAAAAGCGCCATTTGCATGCATATCGTGTGGTTTTGCAGAAAACTGCGTCCGCGTCTACCAAAAGATGCATGTGCATGCTTAAAACGCGTTTTGGCACAAATCCATGTGCGGGTGCTAAAAAGAGCAGCATCGGCATGCTTTTCACGTCGTTTGGTAGAAATCCACGTGCGCGTTCTGCCAAAAGCACCATTTGCATGCATATCGTGTGGTTTTGCAGAAAACTGCGTCCGCGTCTACCAAAAGATGCATGTGCATGCTTAAAACGCGTTTTGGCACAAATCCATGTGCGGGTGCTAAAAAGAGCAGCATCGGCATGCTTTTCACGTCGTTTGGTAGAAATCCACGTGCGCGTTCTGCCAAAAGCACCATTTGCATGCATATCGTGTGGTTTTGCAGAAAACTGCGTCCGCGTCTACCAAAAGATGCATGTGCATGCTTAAAACGCGTTTTGGCACAAATCCATGTGCCGGTGCTAAAAAGAGCAGCATCGGCAGGCTTTTCACGTCGTTTGGTAGAAATCCACGTGCGCGTTCTGCCAAAAGCACCATTTGCATGCATATCGTGTGGTTTTGCAGAAAACTGCGTCCGCGTCTACCAAAAGATGCATGTGCATGCTTAAAACGCGTTTTGGCACAAATCCATGTGCGGGTGCTAAAAAGAGCAGCATCGGCATGCTTTTCACGTCGTTTGGTAGAAATCCACGTGCGCGTTCTGCCAAAAGCACCATTTGCATGCATATCGTGTGGTTTTGCAGAAAACTGCGTCCGCGTCTACCAAAAGATGCATGTGCATGCTTAAAACGCGTTTTGGCACAAATCCATGTGCGGGTGCTAAAAAGAGCAGCATCGGCATGCTTTTCACGTCGTTTGGTAGAAATCCACGTGCGCGTTCTGCCAAAAGCACCATTTGCATGCATATCGTGTGGTTTTGCAGAAAACTGCGTCCGCGTCTACCAAAAGATGCATGTGCATGCTTAAAACGCGTTTTGGCACAAATCCATGTGCGGGTGCTAAAAAGAGCAGCATCGGCATGCTTTTCACGTCGTTTGGTAGAAATCCACGTGCGCGTTCTGCCAAAAGCACCATTTGCATGCATATCGTGTGGTTTTGCAGAAAACTGCGTCCGCGTCTACCAAAAGATGCATGTGCATGCTTAAAACGCGTTTTGGCACAAATCCATGTGCGGGTGCTAAAAAGAGCAGCATCGGCATGCTTTTCACGTCGTTTGGTAGAAATCCACGTGCGCGTTCTGCCAAAAGCACCATTTGCATGCATATCGTGTGGTTTTGCAGAAAACTGCGTCCGCGTCTACCAAAAGATGCATGTGCATGCTTAAAACGCGTTTTGGCACAAATCCATGTGCCGGTGCTAAAAAGAGCAGCATCGGCATGCTTTTCACGTCGTTTGGTAGAAATCCACGTGCGCGTTCTGCCAAAAGCACCATTTGCATGCATATCGTGTGGTTTTGCAGAAAACTGCGTCCGCGTCTACCAAAAGATGCATGTGCATGCTTAACACGCGTTTTGGCACAAATCCATGTGCGGGTGCTAAAAAGAGCAGCATCGGCATGCTTTTCACGTCGTTTGGTAGAAATCCACGCGCGCGTTCTGCCAAAAGCACCATTTGCATGCATATCGTGTGGTTTTGCAGAAAACTGCGTCCGCGTCTACCAAAAGATGCATGTGCATGCTTAAAACGCGTTTTGGCACAAATCCATGTGCGGGTGCTAAAAAGAGCAGCATCGGCATGCTTTTCACGTCGTTTGGTAGAAATCCACGTGCGCGTTCTGCCAAAAGCACCATTTGCATGCATATCGTGCGGTTTTGCAGAAAACTGCGTCCGCGTCTACCAAAAGATGCATGTGCATGCTTAAAACGCGTTTTGGCACAAATCCATGTGCGGGTGCTAAAAAGAGCAGCATCGGCATGCTTTTCACGTCGTTTGGTAGAAATCCACGTGCGCGTTCTGCCAAAAGCACCATTTGCATGCATATCGTGTGGTTTTGCAGAAAACTGCGTCCGCGTCTACCAAAAGATGCATGTGCATGCTTAAAACGCGTTTTGGCACAAATCCATGTGCGGGTGCTAAAAAGAGCAGCATCGGCATGCTTTTCACGTCGTTTGGTAGAAATCCACGTGCGCGTTCTGCCAAAAGCACCATTTGCATGCATATCGTGTGGTTTTGCAGAAAACTGCGTCCGCGTCTACCAAAAGATGCATGTGCATGCTTAAAACGCGTTTTGGCACAAATCCATGTGCGGGTGCTAAAAAGAGCAGCATCGGCATGCTTTTCACGTCGTTTGGTAGAAATCCACGTGCGCGTTCTGCCAAAAGCACCATTTGCATGCATATCGTGTGGTTTTGCAGAAAACTGCGTCCGCGTCTACCAAAAGATGCATGTGCATGCTTAAAACGCGTTTTGGCACAAATCCATGTGCGGGTGCTAAAAAGAGCAGCATCGGCATGCTTTTCACGTCGTTTGGTAGAAATCCACGTGCGCGTTCTGCCAAAAGCACCATTTGCATGCATATCGTGTGGTTTTGCAGAAAACTGCGTCCGCGTCTACCAAAAGATGCATGTGCATGCTTAAAACGCGTTTTGGCACAAATCCATGTGCGGGTGCTAAAAAGAGCAGCATCGGCATGCTTTTCACGTCGTTTGGTAGAAATCCACGTGCGCGTTCTGCCAAAAGCACCATTTGCATGCATATCGTGTGGTTTTGCAGAAAACTGCGTCCGCGTCTACCAAAAGATGCATGTGCATGCTTAAAACGCGTTTTGGCACAAATCCATGTGCGGGTGCTAAAAAGAGCAGCATCGGCATGCTTTTCACGTCGTTTGGTAGAAATCCACGTGCGCGTTCTGCCAAAAGCACCATTTGCATGCATATCGTGTGGTTTTGCAGAAAACTGCGTCCGCGTCTACCAAAAGATGCATGTGCATGCTTAAAACGCGTTTTGGCACAAATCCATGTGCGGGTGCTAAAAAGAGCAGCATCGGCATGCTTTTCACGTCGTTTGGTAGAAATCCACGTGCGCGTTCTGCCAAAAGCACCATTTGCATGCATATCGTGTGGTTTTGCCGAAAACTGCGTCCGCGTCTACCAAAAGATGCATGTGCATGCTTAAAACGCGTTTTGGCACAAATCCATGTGCGGGTGCTAAAAAGAGCAGTATCGGCATGCCTTTCACGTCGTTTGGTAGAAATCCACGTGCGCGTTCTGCCAAAAGCACCATTTGCATGCATATCGTGTGGTTTTGCAGAAAACTGCGTCCGCGTCTACCAAAAGATGCATGTGCATGCCTAAAACGCGTTTTGGCACAAATCCATGTGCGGGTGCTAAAAAGAGCAGCATCGGCATGCTTTTCACGTCGTTTGGTAGAAATCCACGTGCGCGTTCTGCCAAAAGCACCATTTGCATGCATATCGTGCGGTTTTGCTGAAAACTGCGTCCGCGTCTACCAAAAGATGCATGTGCATGCTTAAAACGCGTTTTAGCAGAAATCCATGTGCCGGTGCTAAAAAGAGCAGCATCGGCATGCTTTTCACGTCGTTTGGTAGAAATCCACGTGCGCGTTCTGCCAAAAGCACCATTTGCATGCATATCGTGCGGTTTTGCAAAAAAGTGCGTCCGCGTCTACCAAAAGATGCATGTGCATGCTTAAAACGCGTTTTAGCACAAATTCATGTGCCGGTGCTAAAAAGAGCAGCATCGGCAGGCTTTTCACGTCGTTTGGTAGAAATCCACATGCGCGTTCTGCCAAAAGCACCATTTGCATGCATATCGTGTGGTTTTGCAGAAAATTGCGTCCGCGTGTACCAAAAGATGCATGTGCATGCTTAAAACGCGTTTTGGCACAAATCCATGTGCGGGTGCTAAAAGGAGCAGCATCGGCATGCTTTTCACGTCGTTTGGTAGAAATCCACGTGCGCGTTCTGCCAAAAGCACCATTTGCATGCATATCGTGTGGTTTTTCAGAAAACTGCGTCCGCGTCTACCAAAAGATGCATGTGCATGCTTAAAACGCGTTTTGGCACAAATCCATGTGCGGGTGCTAAAAAGAGCAGCATCGGCATGCCTTTCACGTCGTTTGGTAGAAATCCACGTGCGCGTTCTGCCAAAAGCACCATTTGCATGTATATCGTGTGGTTTTGCAGAAAACTGCGTCCGCGTCTACCAAAAGATGCATGTGCATGCTTAAAACGCGTTTTGGCACAAATCCATGTGCGGGTGCTAAAAAGAGCAGCATCGGCATGCTTTTCACGTCGTTTGGTAGAAATCCACGTGCGCGTTCTGCCAAAAGCGCCATTTGCATGCATATCGTGTGGTTTTGCAGAAAACTGCGTCCGCGTCTACCAAAAGATGCATGTGCATGCTTAAAACGCGTTTTGGCACAAATCCATGTGCGGGTGCTAAAAAGAGCACCATCGGCATGCTTTTCACGTCGTTTGGTAGAAATCTACGCGCGCGTTCTGCCAAAAGCACCATTTGCATGCATATCGTGTGGTTTTGCCGAAACTGCGTCCGCGTCTACCAAAAGATGCATGTGCATGCTTAAAACGAGTTTTGGCACAAATCCATGTGCGGGTGCTAAAAAGAGAAGCATCGGCATGCTTTTCACGTCGTTTGGTAGAAATCCACGTGCGCGTTCTGCCAAAAGCACCATTTGCATGTATATCGTGTGGTTTTGCAGAAAACTGCGTCCGCGTCTACCAAAAGATGCATGTGCATGCTTAAAACGCGTTTTGGCACAAACCCATGTGCGGGTGCTAAAAAGAGCAGCATCGGCATGCTTTTCACGTCGTTTGGTAGAAATCCACGTGCGCGTTCTGCCAAAAGCGCCATTTGCAATGCATATCGTGTGGTTTTCTAGAAAACTGCGTCCGCGTCTACCAAAAGATGCATGTGCATGCTTAAAACGCGTTTTGGCACAAATCCATGTGCGGGTGCTAAAAAGAGCAGCATCGGCACGCTTTTCACCTCGTTTGGTAGAAATCCACGTGCGCGTTCTGCAAAAGCACCATTTGCATGCATATCGTGCGGTTTTGCAGAAAACTGCGTCCGCGTCTACCAAAAGATGCATGTGCATGCTTAAAACGCGTTTTGGCACAAATCCATGTGCGGGTGCTAAAAAGAGCAGCATCGGCATGCTTTTCACGTCGTTTGGTAGAAATCCACGTGCGCGTTCTGCCAAAAGCGCCATTTGCATGCATATCGTGTGGTTTTGCAGAAAACTGCGTCCGCGTCTACCAAAAGATGCATGTGCATGCTTAAAACGCGTTTTGGCACAAACCCATGTGCGGGTGCTAAAAAGAGCAGCATCGGCATGCTTTTCACGTCGTTTGGTAGAAATCCACGTGCGCGTTCTGCCAAAAGCGCCATTTGCATGCATATCGTGTGGTTTTCTAGAAAACTGCGTCCGCGTCTACCAAAAGATGCATGTGCATGCTTAAAACGCGTTTTGGCACAAATCCATGTGCGGGTGCTAAAAAGAGCAGCATCGGCACGCTTTTCACCTCGTTTGGTAGAAATCCACGTGCGCGTTCTGCCAAAAGCACCATTTGCATGCATATCGTGCGGTTTTGCAGAAAACTGCGTCCGCGTCTACCAAAAGATGCATGTGCATGCTTAAAACGCGTTTTGGCACAAATCCATGTGCGGGTGCTAAAAAGAGCAGCGTCGGCATGCTTTTCACGTCGTTTGGTAGAAATCCACGTGCGCGTTCTGCCAAAGCACCATTTGCATGCATATCGTGTGGTTTTGCAGAAAACTGCGTCCGCGTCTACCAAAAGATGCATGTGCATGCTTAAAACGCGTTTTGGCACAAAACAATGTGCGGGTGCTAAAAAGAGCAGCATCGGCATGCTTTTCACGTCGTTTGGTAGAAATCCACGTGCGCGTTCTGCCAAAAGCACCATTTGCATGCATATCGTGTGGTTTTGCAGAAAACTGCGTCCGCGTCTACCAAAAGATACATGTGCATGCTTAACACGCGTTTTGGCACAAATCTATGTGCGGGTGCTAAAAAGAGCAGCATCGGCATGCTTTTCACGTCGTTTGGTAGATATCCACGTGCGCGTTCTGCCAAAAGCACCGTTTGCATGCATATCGTGTGGTTTTGCAGAAAACTGCGTCCGCGTCTACCAAAAGATGCATGTGCATGCTTAACACGCGTTTTGGCACAAATCCATGTGCGGGTGCTAAAAATGGGAGCATCGGCATGCTTTTCAAGTCGTTTGGTAGAAATCCACGTGCGCGTTCTGCCAAAAGCACCATTTGCATGCATATCGCGTGGTTTGCAGAAAACTGCGTCCGCGTCTACCAAAAGATGCATGTGCATGCTTAAAACGCGTTTTAGCACAAATCCATGTGCCGGTGCTAAAAAGAGCAGCATCGGCAGGCTTTTCACGTCGTTTGGTAGAAATCCACGTGCGCGTTCTGCCAAAAGCACCATTTGCATGCATATCGTGTGGTTTTGCAGAAAACTGCGTCCGCGTGTACCAAAAGATGCATGTGCATGCTTAAAACGCGTTTTAGCACAAATCCATATGCGGGTGCTAAAAAGAGCAGCATCGGCATGCTTTTCACGTCGTTTGGTAGAAATCCACGTGCGCGTTCTGCCAAAAGCGCCATTTGCATGCATATCGTGCGGTTTTGCAGAAAACTGCGTCCGCGTCTACTAAAAGATGCATGTGCATGCTTAAAACGCGTTTTGGCACAAATCCATGTGCGGGTGCTAGAAAGAGCAACGTCGGCATGCTTTTCACGTCGTTTGGTAGAAATCCACGTGCGAGTTCTGCCAAAAGAACCATTTGCGTGCATATCGTGTGGTTTTGCAGAAAACTGCGTCCGCGTCTACCAAAAGATGCATGTGCATGCTTAAAACGCGTTTTGCCACAAATTCATGTTCGGATGCTAAAAAGAGCAGCATCGGCATGCTTCTCACGTCGTTTGGTAGAAATCCACGTGCGCGTTCTGCCAAAAGCACCATTTGCGTGCATATCGTGTGGTTTTGCAGAAAACTGCGTCCGCGTCTACCAAAAGATGCATGTGCATGCTTAAAACGCGTTTTGGCACAAATTCATGTGCGGATGCTAAAAAGAGCAGCATCGGCATGCTTTTCACGTCGTTTGGTAGAAATCCACGTGCGCGTTCTGTCAAAAGCACCATTTGCATGCATATCGTGTGGTTTTGCAGAAAACTGCGTCCGCGTCTACCAAAAGATGCATGTGCATGCTTAAAACGCGTTTTGGCACAAATCCATGTGCGGGTGCTAAAAAGAGAAGCATCGGCATGCTTTTCACGTCGTTTGGTAGAATCCACGTGCGCGTTCTGCCAAAAGCACCATTTGCATGCATATCGTGTGGTTTTGCAGAAAACTGCGTCCGCGTCTACCAAAAGATGCATGTGCATGCTTAAAACGCGTTTTTGCACAAATCCATGTGCGGGTGCTAAAAAGAGCATATCGGCATGCTTTTCACGTCGTTTGGAAGAAATCCACGTGCGCGTTCTGCCAAAAGCACCATTTGCATGTATATCGTGTGGTTTTGCAGAAAACTGGGTCCGCGTCAACCAAAAGATGCATGTGCATGCTTAAAACGCGTTTTGGCACAAACCCGTGTGCGGGTGCTAAAAAGAGCAGCATCGGCATGCTTTTCACGTCGTTTGGTAGAAATCCACGTGCGCGTTCTGCCAAAAGCGCCATTTGCATGCATATCGTGTGGTTTTCTAGAAAACTGCGTCCGCGTCTACCAAAAGATGCATGTGCATGCTTAAAACGCGTTTTGGCACAAATCCATGTGCGGGTGCTAAAAAGAGCAGCATCGGCATACTTTTCACCTCGTTTGGTAGAAATCCACGTGCGCGTTCTGCCAAAAGCACCATTTGCATGCATATCGAGTGGTTCAGAAAACTGCGTCCGCGTCTACCAAAAGATGCATGTGCATGCTTAAAACGCGTTTTGGCACAAATCCATGTGCGGGTGCTAAAAAGAGCAGCGTCGGCATGCTTTTCACGTCGTTTGGTAGAAATCCACGTGCGCGTTCTGCCAAAAGCACCATTTGCGTGCATATCGTGTAGTTTTGCAGAAAACTGCGTCCGCGTCTACCAAAAGATGCATGTGCATGCTTAACACGCGTTTTGGCACAAATTCATGTGCGGATGCTAAAAAGAGCAGCATCGGCATGCTTTTCTCGTCGTTTGGTAGAAATCCACGTGCGCGTTCTGCCAAAAGCACCATTTGCATGCATATCGTGTGGTTTTGCAGAAAACTGCGTCCGCGTCTACCAAAAGATACATGTGCATGCTTAAAACGCGTTTTGGCACAAATCCATGTGCGGGTGCTAAAAGAGCAGCATCGGCATGCTTTTCACGTCGTTTGGTAGAAATCCACGTGCGCGTTCTGCCAAAAGCAGCATTTGCATGCATATCGTGTGGTTTTGCAGAAAACTGCGTCCGCGTCTACCAAAAGATGCATGTGCATGCTCTACACGCGTTTTGGCACAAATCCATGTGCGGGTGCTAAAAAGAGCAGCATCGGCATGCTTTTCACGTCGTTTGGTAGAAATCCACGTGCGCGTTCTGCCAAAAGCACCGTTTGCATGCATATCGTGTGGTTTTGCAGAAAACTGCGTCCGCGTCTACCAAAAGATGCATGTGCATGCTTAACACGCGTTTTGGCACAAATCCATGTGCGGGTGCTAAAAATGGGAGCATCGGCATGCTTTTCACGTCGTTTGGTAGAAATCCACGTGCGCGTTCTGCCAAAAGCACCATTTGCATGCATATCGTGTGGTTTTGCAGAAAACTGCGTCCGCGTCTACCAAAAGATGCATGTGCATGCTTAAAACGCGTTTTAGCACAAATCCATGTGCCGGTGCTAAAAAGAGCAGCATCGGCAGGCTTTTCACGTCGTTTGGTAGAAATCCACGTGCGCGTTCTGCCAAAAGCACCATTTGCATGCATATCGTGTGGTTTTGCAGAAAACTGCGTCCGCGTGTACCAAAAGATGCATGTGCATGCTTAAAACGCGTTTTAGCACAAATCCATGTGCGGGTGCTAAAAAGAGCAGCATCGGCATGCTTTTCACGTCGTTTGGTAGAAATCCACGTGCGCGTTCTGCCAAAAGCACCATTTGCATGCATATCGTGTGGTTTTTCAGAAAACTGCGTCCGCGTCTACCAAAAGATGCATGTGCATGCTTAAAACGCGTTTTGGCACAAATCCATGTGCGGGTGCTAAAAAGAGCAGCATCGGCATGCTTTTCACGTCGTTTGGTAGAAATCCACGTGCGCGTTCTGCCAAAAGCACCATTTGCATGCATATCGTGTGGTTTTGCAGAAAACTGCGTCCGCGTCTACCAAAAGATGCATGTGCATGCTTAAAACGCGTTTTGGCACAAATCCATGTGCGGGTGCTAAAAAGAGCAGCATCGGCATGCTTTTCACGTCGTTTGGTAGAACTCCACGTTCGCGTTCTGCCAAAACCACCATTTGCATGCATATCGTGTGGTTTTGCAGAAAACTGCGTCAGCGTCTGCCAAAAGATGCATGTGCATGCTTAAAACGCGTTTTGGCACAAATCCATGTGCGGGTGCTAAAAAAAGCAGCATCGGCATGCCTTTCACGTCGTTTGGTAGAAATCCACGTGCGCGTTCTGCCAAAAGCACCATTTGCATGTATATCTGTGGTTTTGCAGAAAACTGCGTCCGCGTCTACCAAAAGATGCATGTGCATGCTTAAAACGCGTTTTGGCACAAATCCATGTGCGGGTGCTAAAAAGAGCAGCATCGGCATGCTTTTCACGTCGTTTGGTAGAAATCCACGTGCGCGTTATGCGAAAAGTGCCATTTGCATGCATATCGTGTGGTTTTGCAGAAACCTGCGTCCGCGTCTACCAAAAGATGCATGTGCATGCTTAAAACGCGTTTTGGCACAAATCCATGTGCGGGTGCTAAAAAGAGCAGCATCGGCATGCTTTTCACGTCGCTTGGTAGAAATCCACGTGCGCGTTCTGCCAAAAGCACCATTTGCATGCATATCGTGCGGTTTTGCAGAAAACTGCGTCCGCGTCTACCAAAAGATGCATGTGCATGCTTAAAAACGCGTTTTGGCACATTTCCATGTCCGGGTGCTAAAAAGAGCAGCATCGGCACGCTTTTCACGTCGTTTGGTAGAAATCCACGTGCGCGTTCTGCCAAAAGCACCATTTGCATGCATATCGTGTGGTTTTGCAGAAAAGTGCGTCCGCGTCTACCAAAAGATGCATGTGCATGCTTAAAACGCGTTTTAGCACAAATCCATGTGCCGGTGCTAAAAAGAGCAGCATCGGCAGGCTTTTCACGTCGTTTGGTAGAAATCTACGTGCGCGTTCTGCCAAAAGCACCATTTGCATGCATATCGTGCGGTTTTGCAGAAAACTGCGTCCGCGTCTACCAAAAGATGCATGTGCATGCTTAAAACGCGTTTTAGCAGAAATCCATGTGCCGGTGCTAAAAAGAGCAGCATCGGTATGCTTTTCACGTCGTTTGGTAGAAATCCACGTGCGCGTTCTGCCAAAAGCACCATTTGCATGCATATCGTGTGGTTTTGCAGAAAAGTGCGTCCGCGTCTACCAAAAGATGCATGTGCATGCTTAAAACGCGTTTTGGCACAAATCCATGTGCGGGTGCTAAAAAGAGCAGCATCGGCATGCTTTTCACGTCGTTTGGTAGAAATCCACGTGCGCGTTCTGCCAAAAGCGCCATTTGCATGCATATCGTGTGGTTTTGCAGAAAACTGCGTCCGCGTCTACCAAAAGATGCATGTGCATGCCTAAAACGCGTTTTGGCACAAATCCATGTGCGGGTGCTAAAAAGAGCAGCATCGGCATGCTTTTCACGTCGTTTGGTAGAAATCCACGTGCGCGTTCTGCCAAAAGCACCATTTGCATGCATATCGTGCGGTTTTGCAGAAAACTGCGTCCGCGTCTACCAAAAGATGCATGTGCATGTTTAAAACGCGTTTTGGCACAAATCCATGTGCGGGTGCTAAAAAGAGCAGCATCGGCACGCTTTCCACGTCGTTTGGTAGAAATCCACGTGCGCGTTCTGCCAAAAGCACCATTTGCATGCATATCGTGTGGTTTTGCAGAAAAGTGCGTCCGCGTCTACCAAAAGATGCATGTGCATGCTTAAAACGCGTTTTAGCACAAATCCATGTGCCGGTGCTAAAAAGAGCAGCATCGGCATGCTTTTCACGTCGTTTGGTAGAAATCCACGTGCGCGTTCTGCCAAAAGCACCATTTGCATGCATATCGTGCGGTTTTGCAGAAAACTGCGTCCGCGTCTACCAAAAGATGCATGTGCATGCTTAAAACGCGTTTTAGCAGAAATCCATGTGCCGGTGCTAAAAAGAGCAGCATCGGCATGCTTTTCACGTCGTTTGGTAGAAATCCACGTGCGCGTTCTGCAAAAAGCACCATTTGCATGCATATCGTGTGGTTTTGCAGAAAAGTGCGTCCGCGTCTACCAAAAGATGCATGTGCATGCTTAAAACGCGTTTTAGCACAAATTCATGCGCCGGTGCTAAAAAGAGCAGCATCGGCAGGCTTTTCACGTCGTTTGGTAGAAATCCACGTGCGCGTTCTGCCAAAAGCACCATTTGCATGCATATCGTGTGGTTTTGCAGAAAACTGCGTCCGCGTGTACCAAAATATGCATGTGCATGCTTAAAACGCGTTTTGGCACAAATCCATGTGCGGGTGCTAAAAAGAGCGGCATCGGCTGCTTTTCACGTCGTTTGGTAGAAATCCACGTGCGCGTTCTGCCAAAGCACCATTTGCATGCATATCGTGTGGTTTTTCAGAAAACTGCGTCCGCGTCTACCAAAAGATGCATGTGCATGCTTAAAACGCGTTTTGGCACAAATCCATGTGCGGGTGCTAAAAAGAGCAGCATCGGCATGCCTTTCACGTCGTTTGGTAGAAATCCACGTGCGCGTTCTGCCAAAAGCACCATTTGCATGTATATCGTGTGGTTTTGCAGAAACTGCGTCCGCGTCTACCAAAAGATGCATGTGCATGCTTAAAACGCGTTTTGGCACAAATCCATGTGCGGGTGCTAAAAAGAGCAGCATCGGCATGCTTTTCACGTCGTTTGGTAGAAATCCACGTGCGCGTTCTGCCAAAAGCACCATTTGCATGCATATCGTGTGGTTTTGCAGAAAAGTGCGTCCGCGTCTACCAAAAGATGCATGTGCATGCTTAAAACGCGTTTTAGCACAAATCCATGTGCCGGTGCTAAAAAGAGCAGCATCGGCAGGCTTTTCACGCCGTTTGGTAGAAATCCACGTGCGCGTTCTGCCAAAAGCACCATTTGCATGCATATCGTGTGGTTTTGCAGAAAACTGCGTCCGCGTCTACCAAAAGATGCATGTGCATGCTTAACACGCGTTTTGGCACAAATCCATGTGCCGGTGCTAAAAAGAGCAGCATCGGCATGCTTTTCACGTCGTTTGGTAGAAATCCACGTGCGCGTTCTGCCAAAAGCACCATTTGCATGCATATCGTGTGGTTTTGCAGAAAACTGCGTCCGCGTCTACCAAAAGATGCATGTGCATGCTTAACACGCGTTTTGGCACAAATTCATGTGCGGATGCTAAAAAGAGCAGCATCGGCATGCTTTTCTCGTCGTTTGGTAGAAATCCACGTGCGCGTTCTGCCAAAAGCACCATTTGCATGCATATCGTGTGGTTTTGCAGAAAACTGCGTCCGCGTCTACCAAAAGATACATGTGCATGCTTAAAACGCGTTTTGGCACAAATCCATGTGCGGGTGCTAAAAGAGCAGCATCGGCACGCTTTTCACGTCGTTTGGTAGAAATCCACGTGCGCGTTCTGCCTAAAGCACCATTTGCATGCATATCGTGTGGTTTTGCAGAAAAGTGCGTCCGCGTCTACCAAAAGATGCATGTGCACGCTTAACACGCGTTTTGGCACAAATCCATGTGCGGGTGCTAAAAAGAGCAGAATCGGCATGCTTTTCACGTCGTTTGTAGAAATCCACGTGCGCGTTCTGCCAAAAGCACCATTTGCATGCATATCGTGTGGTTTTGCAGGAAACTGCGTCCGCGTCTACCAAAAGATGCATATGCATGCTTAAAACGCGTTTTGGCACAAATCCATGTGCGGGTGCTAAAAAGAGCAGCATCGGCATGCTTTTCACGTCGTTTGGTAGAAATCCACGGGCGCGTTCTGCCAAAAGCACCATTTGCATGCATATCGTGTGGTTATGCAGAAAACTGCGTCCGCGTCTACCAAAAGATGCATGTGCATGCTTAACACGCGTTTTGGCACAAATCCTTGTGCGGGTGCTAAAAAGAGCAACATCGGCATGCTTTTCACGTCGTTTGGTAGAAATCCACGCGCGCGTTCTGCCAAAAGCACCATTTGCATGCATATCGTGTGGTTTTGCCGAAAACTGCGTCCGCGTCTACCAAAAGATGCATGTGCATGCTTAAAACGCGTTTTGGCACAAATCCATGTGCGGGTGCTAAAAAGTGCAGCATCGGCATGCTTTTCACGTCGTTTGGTAGAAATCCACGTGCGCGTTCTGCCAAAAGCACCATTTGCATGCATATCGTGCGGTTTTGCAGAAAACTGCGTCCGCGTCTACCAAAAGATGCATGTGCATGCTTAAAACGCGTTTTGGCACAAATCCATGTGCGGGTGCTAAAAGAGCAGCATCGGCACGCTTTTCACGTCGTTTGGTAGAAATCCACGTGCGCGTTCTGCCAAAAGCACCATTTGCATGCATATCGTGTGGTTTTGCAGAAAAGTGCGTCCGCGTCTACCAAAAGATGCATGTGCATGCTTAAAACGCGTTTTAGCACAAATCCATGTGCCGGTGCTAAAAAGAGCAGCATCGGCAGGCTTTTCACGTCGTTTGGTAGAAATCCACGTGCGCGTTCTGCCAAAAGCACCATTTGCATGCATATCGTGTGGTTTTGCAGAAAACTGCGTCCGCGTCTACCAAAAGATGCATGTGCATGCTTAACACGCGTTTTGGCACAAATCCATGTGCGGGTGCTAAAAAGAGCAGCATCGGCATGCTTTTCACGTCGTTTGGTAGAAATCCACGCGCGCGTTCTGCCAAAAGCACCATTTGCATGCATAGCGTGTGGTTTTGCCGAAAACTGCGTCCGCGTCTACCAAAAGATGCATGTGCATGCTTAAAACGCGTTTTGGCACAAATCCATGTGCGGGTGCTAAAAAGAGCAGCATCGGCATGCTTTTCACGTCGTTTGGTAGAAATCCACGTGCGCGTTCTGCCAAAAGCACCATTTGCATGCATATCGTGCGGTTTTGCAGAAAACTGCGTCCGCGTCTACCAAAAGATGCATGTGCATGCTTAAAACGCGTTTTAGCAGAAATCCATGTGCCGCTGCTAAAAAGAGCAGCATCGGCATGCTTTTCACGTCGTTTGGTAGAAATCCACGTGCGCGTTCTGCCAAAAGCACCATTTGCATGCATATCGTGTGGTTTTGCAGAAAAGTGCGTCCGCGTCTACCAAAAGATGCATGTGCATGCTTAAAACGCGTTTTAGCACAAATCCATGTGCCGGTGCTAAAAAGAGCAGCATCGGCAGGCTTTTCACGTCGTTTGGTAGAAATCCACGTGCGCGTTCTGCGAAAAGCACCATTTGCATGCATATCGTGTGGTTTTGCAGAAAACTGCGTCCGCGTGTACCAAAAGATGCATGTGCATGCTTAAAACGCGTTTTGGCACAAATCCATGTGCGGGTGCTAAAAAGAGCAGCAGCGGTATGCTTTTCACGTCGTTTGGTAGAAATCCACGTGCGCGTTCTGCCAAAAGCACCATTTGCATGCATATCGTGTGGTTTTTCAGAAAACTGCGTCCGCGTCTACCAAAAGATGCATGTGCATGCTTAAAACGCGTTTTGGCACAAATCCATGTGCGGGTGCTAAAAAGAGCAGCATCGGCATGCTTTTCACGTCGTTTGGTAGAAATACACGTGCGCGTTCTGCCAAAAGCACCATTTGCATGCATATCGTGTGGTTTTGCAGAAAACTGCGTCCGCGTCTACCAAAAGATGCATGTGCATGCTTAAAACGCGTTTTGGCACAAATCCATGTGCGGGTGCTAAAAAGAGCAGCATCGGCATGCTTTTCACGTCGTTTGGTAGAAATCCACGTGCGCGTTCTGCCAAAAGCACCATTTGCATGTATATCGTGTGGTTTTGCAGAAAACTGCGTCCGCGTCTACCAAAAGATGCATGTGCATGCTTAAAACGCGTTTTGGCACAAATCCATGTGCGGGTGCTAAAAAGAGCAGCATCGGCATGCTTTTCACGTCGTTTGGTAGAAATCCACGTGCGCGTTCTGCCAAAAGCGCCATTTCCATGCATATCGTGTGGTTTTGCAGAAAACTGCGTCCGCGTCTACCAAAAGATGCATGTGCATGCTTAAAACGCGTTTTGGCACAAATCCATGTGCGGGTGCTAAAAAGAGCAGCATCGGCATGCTTTTCACGTCGTTTGGTAGAAATCCACGTGCGCGTTCTGCCAAAAGCACCATTTGCATGCATATCGTGCGGTTTTGCAGAAAACTGCGTCCGCGTCTACCAAAAGATGCATGTGCATGCTTCAAACGCGTTTTGGCACAAATCCATGTGCGGGTGCTAAAAAGAGCAGCATCGGCACGCTTTTCACGTCGTTTGGTAGAAATCCACGTGCGCGTTCTGCCAAAAGCACCATTTGCATGCATATCGTGTGGTTTTGCAGAAAAGTGCGTCCGCGTCTACCAAAAGATGCATGTGCATGCTTAAAACGCGTTGTAGCACAAATCCATGTGCCGGTGCTAAAAAGAGCAGCATCGGCATGCTTTTCACGTCGTTTGGTAGAAATCCACGTGCGCGTTCTGCCAAAAGCACCATTTGCATGCATATCGTGCGGTTTTGCAGAAAACTGCGTCCGCGTCTACCAAAAGATGCATGTGCATGCTTAAAACGCGTTTTAGCAGAAATCCATGTGCCGGTGCTAAAAAGAGCAGCATCGGCATGGTTTTCACGCCGTTTGGTAGAAATCCACGTGCGCGTTCTGCCAAAAGCACCATTTGCATGCATATCGTGTGGTTTTGCAGAAAAGTGCCTCCGCGTCTACCAAAAGATGCATGTGCATGCTTAAAACGCGTTTTAGCACAAATCCATGTGCCGGTGCTAAAAAGAGCAGCATCGGCAGGCTTTTCACGTCGTTTGGTAGAAATCCACGTGCGCGTTCTGCCAAAAGCACCATTTGCATGCATATCGTGTGGTTTTGTAGAAAACTGCGTCCGCGTCTACCAAAAGATGCATGTGCATGCTTAACACGCGTTTTGGCACAAATCCATGTGCGGGTGCTAAAAAGAGCACCATCGGCATGCTTTTCACGTCGTTTGGTAGAAATCCACGCGCGCGTTCTGCCAAAAGCACCATTTGCATGCATATCGTGTGGTTTTGCCGAAAACTGCGTCCGCGTCTACCAAAAGATGCATATGCATGCTTAAAACGCGTTTTGGCACAAATCCATGTGCGGGTGCTAAAAAGAGCAGCATCGACATGCTTTTCACGTCGTTTGGTAGAAATCCACGTGCGCGTTCTGCCAAAAGCACCATTTGCATGCATATCGTGTGGTTTTGCAGAAAACTGCGTCCGCGTCTACCAAAAGATGCATGTGCATGCTTAAAACGCGTTTTGGCGCAAATCCATGTGCGGGTGCTAAAAAGAGCAGCATCGGCATGCTTTTCACGTCGTTTGGTAGAAATCCACGTGCGCATTCTGCCAAAAGCACCATTTGCATGTATATCGTGTGGTTTTGCAGAAAACTGCGTCCGCGTCTACCAAAAGATGCATGTGCATGCTTAAAACGCGTTTCGGCACAAATCCATGTGCGGGTGCTAAAAAGAGCAGTATCGGCATGCTTTTCACGTCGTTTGGTAGAAATCCACGTGCGCGTTCTGCCAAAAGCGTCATTTGCATGCATATCGTGTGGTTTTGCAGAAAACTGCGTCCGCGTCTACCAAAAGATGCATGTGCATGCTTAAAACGCGTTTTGGCACAAATCCATGTGCGGGTGCTAAAAAGAGCAGCATCGGCACGCTTTTCACGTCGTTTGGTAGAAATCCACGTGCGCGTTCTGCCAAAAGCACCATTTGCATGCATATCGTGTGGTTTTGCAGAAAAGTGCGTCCGCGTCTACCAAAAGATGCATGTGCATGCTTAAAACGCGTTTTAGCACAAATCCATGTGCCGGTGCTAAAAAGAGCAGCATCGGCAGGCTTTTCACGTCGTTTGGTAGAAATCCACGTGCGCGTTCTGCCAAAAGCACCATTTGCATGCATATCGTGCGGTTTTGCAGAAAACTGCGTCCGCGTCTACCAAAAGATGCATGTGCATGCTTAAAACGCGTTTTAGCAGAAATCCATGTGCCGGTGCTAAAAAGAGCAGCATCGGCATGGTTTTCACGTCCTTTGGTAGAAATCCACGTGCGCGTTCTGCCAAAAGCACCATTTGCATGCATATCGTGTGGTTTTGCAGAAAAGTGCGTCCGCGTCTACCAAAAGATGCATGTGCATGCTTAAAACGCGTTTTGGCACAAATCCATGTGCGGGTGCTAAAAAGAGCAGCATCGGCATGCTTTTCACGTCGTTTGGTAGAAATCCACGTGCGCGTTCTGCCAAAAGCGCCATTTGCATGCATATCATGTGGTTTTGCAGAAAACTGCGTCCGCGTCTACCAAAAGATGCATGTGCATGCTTAAAACGCGTTTTGGCACAAATCCATGTGCGGGTGCTAAAAAGAGCAGCATCGGCATGCTTTTCACGTCGTTTGGTAGAAATCCACGTGTGCGTTCTGCCAAAAGCACCATTTGCATGCATATCGTGCGGTTTTGCAGAAAACTGCGTCCGCGTCTACCAAAAGATGCATGTGCATGCTTAAAACGCGTTTTGGCACAAATCCATGTGCGGGTGCTAAAAAGAGCAGCATCGGCAGGCTTTTCACGTCGTTTGGTAGAAATCCACGTGCGCGTTCTGCCAAAAGCACCATTTGCATGCATATCGTGCGGTTTTGCAGAAAACTGCGTCCGCGTCTACCAAAAGATGCATGTGCATGCTTAAAACGCGTTTTAGCAGAAATCCATGTGCCGGTGCTAAAAAGAGCAGCATCGGCATGGTTTTCACGTCCTTTGGTAGAAATCCACGTGCGCGTTCTGCCAAAAGCACCATTTGCATGCATATCGTGTGGTTTTGCAGAAAAGTGCGTCCGCGTCTACCAAAAGATGCATGTGCATGCTTAAAACGCGTTTTGGCACAAATCCATGTGCGGGTGCTAAAAAGAGCAGCATCGGCATGCTTTTCACGTCGTTTGGTAGAAATCCACGTGCGCGTTCTGCCAAAAGCGCCATTTGCATGCATATCATGTGGTTTTGCAGAAAACTGCGTCCGCGTGTACCAAAAGATGCATGTGCATGCTTAAAACGCGTTTTGGCACAAATCCATGTGCGGGTGCTAAAAAGAGCAGCAGCGGTATGCTTTTCACGTCGTTTGGTAGAAATCCACGTGCGCGTTCTGCCAAAAGCACCATTTGCATGCATATCGTGTGGTTTTTCAGAAAACTGCGTCCGCGTCTACCAAAAGATGCATGTGCATGCTTAAAACGCGTTTTGGCACAAATCCATGTGCGGGTGCTAAAAAGAGCAGCATCGGCATGCTTTTCACGTCGTTTGGTAGAAATACACGTGCGCGTTCTGCCAAAAGCACCATTTGCATGCATATCGTGTGGTTTTGCAGAAAACTGCGTCCGCGTCTACCAAAAGATGCATGTGCATGCTTAAAACGCGTTTTGGCACAAATCCATGTGCGGGTGCTAAAAAGAGCAGCATCGGCATGCTTTTCACGTCGTTTGGTAGAAATCCACGTGCGCGTTCTGCCAAAAGCACCATTTGCATGTATATCGTGTGGTTTTGCAGAAAACTGCGTCCGCGTCTACCAAAAGATGCATGTGCATGCTTAAAACGCGTTTTGGCACAAATCCATGTGCGGGTGCTAAAAAGAGCAGCATCGGCATGCTTTTCACGTCGTTTGGTAGAAATCCACGTGCGCGTTCTGCCAAAAGCGCCATTTCCATGCATATCGTGTGGTTTTGCAGAAAACTGCGTCCGCGTCTACCAAAAGATGCATGTGCATGCTTAAAACGCGTTTTGGCACAAATCCATGTGCGGGTGCTAAAAAGAGCAGCATCGGCATGCTTTTCACGTCGTTTGGTAGAAATCCACGTGCGCGTTCTGCCAAAAGCACCATTTGCATGCATATCGTGCGGTTTTGCAGAAAACTGCGTCCGCGTCTACCAAAAGATGCATGTGCATGCTTCAAACGCGTTTTGGCACAAATCCATGTGCGGGTGCTAAAAAGAGCAGCATCGGCACGCTTTTCACGTCGTTTGGTAGAAATCCACGTGCGCGTTCTGCCAAAAGCACCATTTGCATGCATATCGTGTGGTTTTGCAGAAAAGTGCGTCCGCGTCTACCAAAAGATGCATGTGCATGCTTAAAACGCGTTGTAGCACAAATCCATGTGCCGGTGCTAAAAAGAGCAGCATCGGCATGCTTTTCACGTCGTTTGGTAGAAATCCACGTGCGCGTTCTGCCAAAAGCACCATTTGCATGCATATCGTGCGGTTTTGCAGAAAACTGCGTCCGCGTCTACCAAAAGATGCATGTGCATGCTTAAAACGCGTTTTAGCAGAAATCCATGTGCCGGTGCTAAAAAGAGCAGCATCGGCATGGTTTTCACGCCGTTTGGTAGAAATCCACGTGCGCGTTCTGCCAAAAGCACCATTTGCATGCATATCGTGTGGTTTTGCAGAAAAGTGCCTCCGCGTCTACCAAAAGATGCATGTGCATGCTTAAAACGCGTTTTAGCACAAATCCATGTGCCGGTGCTAAAAAGAGCAGCATCGGCAGGCTTTTCACGTCGTTTGGTAGAAATCCACGTGCGCGTTCTGCCAAAAGCACCATTTGCATGCATATCGTGTGGTTTTGTAGAAAACTGCGTCCGCGTCTACCAAAAGATGCATGTGCATGCTTAACACGCGTTTTGGCACAAATCCATGTGCGGGTGCTAAAAAGAGCACCATCGGCATGCTTTTCACGTCGTTTGGTAGAAATCCACGCGCGCGTTCTGCCAAAAGCACCATTTGCATGCATATCGTGTGGTTTTGCCGAAAACTGCGTCCGCGTCTACCAAAAGATGCATATGCATGCTTAAAACGCGTTTTGGCACAAATCCATGTGCGGGTGCTAAAAAGAGCAGCATCGACATGCTTTTCACGTCGTTTGGTAGAAATCCACGTGCGCGTTCTGCCAAAAGCACCATTTGCATGCATATCGTGTGGTTTTGCAGAAAACTGCGTCCGCGTCTACCAAAAGATGCATGTGCATGCTTAAAACGCGTTTTGGCGCAAATCCATGTGCGGGTGCTAAAAAGAGCAGCATCGGCATGCTTTTCACGTCGTTTGGTAGAAATCCACGTGCGCATTCTGCCAAAAGCACCATTTGCATGTATATCGTGTGGTTTTGCAGAAAACTGCGTCCGCGTCTACCAAAAGATGCATGTGCATGCTTAAAACGCGTTTCGGCACAAATCCATGTGCGGGTGCTAAAAAGAGCAGTATCGGCATGCTTTTCACGTCGTTTGGTAGAAATCCACGTGCGCGTTCTGCCAAAAGCGTCATTTGCATGCATATCGTGTGGTTTTGCAGAAAACTGCGTCCGCGTCTACCAAAAGATGCATGTGCATGCTTAAAACGCGTTTTGGCACAAATCCATGTGCGGGTGCTAAAAAGAGCAGCATCGGCACGCTTTTCACGTCGTTTGGTAGAAATCCACGTGCGCGTTCTGCCAAAAGCACCATTTGCATGCATATCGTGTGGTTTTGCAGAAAAGTGCGTCCGCGTCTACCAAAAGATGCATGTGCATGCTTAAAACGCGTTTTAGCACAAATCCATGTGCCGGTGCTAAAAAGAGCAGCATCGGCAGGCTTTTCACGTCGTTTGGTAGAAATCCACGTGCGCGTTCTGCCAAAAGCACCATTTGCATGCATATCGTGCGGTTTTGCAGAAAACTGCGTCCGCGTCTACCAAAAGATGCATGTGCATGCTTAAAACGCGTTTTAGCAGAAATCCATGTGCCGGTGCTAAAAAGAGCAGCATCGGCATGGTTTTCACGTCCTTTGGTAGAAATCCACGTGCGCGTTCTGCCAAAAGCACCATTTGCATGCATATCGTGTGGTTTTGCAGAAAAGTGCGTCCGCGTCTACCAAAAGATGCATGTGCATGCTTAAAACGCGTTTTGGCACAAATCCATGTGCGGGTGCTAAAAAGAGCAGCATCGGCATGCTTTTCACGTCGTTTGGTAGAAATCCACGTGCGCGTTCTGCCAAAAGCGCCATTTGCATGCATATCATGTGGTTTTGCAGAAAACTGCGTCCGCGTCTACCAAAAGATGCATGTGCATGCTTAAAACGCGTTTTGGCACAAATCCATGTGCGGGTGCTAAAAAGAGCAGCATCGGCATGCTTTTCACGTCGTTTGGTAGAAATCCACGTGTGCGTTCTGCCAAAAGCACCATTTGCATGCATATCGTGCGGTTTTGCAGAAAACTGCGTCCGCGTCTACCAAAAGATGCATGTGCATGCTTAAAACGCGTTTTGGCACAAATCCATGTGCGGGTGCTAAAAAGAGCAGCATCGGCAGGCTTTTCACGTCGTTTGGTAGAAATCCACGTGCGCGTTCTGCCAAAAGCACCATTTGCATGCATATCGTGCGGTTTTGCAGAAAACTGCGTCCGCGTCTACCAAAAGATGCATGTGCATGCTTAAAACGCGTTTTAGCAGAAATCCATGTGCCGGTGCTAAAAAGAGCAGCATCGGCATGGTTTTCACGTCCTTTGGTAGAAATCCACGTGCGCGTTCTGCCAAAAGCACCATTTGCATGCATATCGTGTGGTTTTGCAGAAAAGTGCGTCCGCGTCTACCAAAAGATGCATGTGCATGCTTAAAACGCGTTTTGGCACAAATCCATGTGCGGGTGCTAAAAAGAGCAGCATCGGCATGCTTTTCACGTCGTTTGGTAGAAATCCACGTGCGCGTTCTGCCAAAAGCGCCATTTGCATGCATATCATGTGGTTTTGCAGAAAACTGCGTCCGCGTCTACCAAAAGATGCATGTGCATGCTTAAAACGCGTTTTGGCACAAATCCATGTGCGGGTGCTAAAAAGAGCAGCATCGGCATGCTTTTCACGTCGTTTGGTAGAAATCCACGTGCGCGTTCTGCCAAAAGCACCATTTGCATGCATATCGTGTGGTTTTGCAGAAAACTGCGTCCGCGTCTACCAAAAGATGCATGTGCATGCTTAAAACGCGTTTTGGCACAAATCCATGTGCGGGTGCTAAAAAGAGCAGCATCGGCATGCTTTTCACGTCGTTTGGTTGAAATCCACGTGCGCGTTCTGCAAAAAGCACCATTTGCATGTATATCGTGTGGTTTTGCAGAAAACTGCGTCCGCGTCTACCAAAAGATGCATGTGCATGCTTAAAACGCGTTTTGGCACAAATCCAAGTGCGGGTGCTAAAAAGAGCAGCATCGGCATGCTTTTCACGTCGTTTGGTAGAAATCCACGTGCGCGTTCTGCCAAAAGCGCCATTTGCATGCATATCGTGTGGTTTTGCAGAAAACTGCGTCCGCGTCTACCAAAAGATGCATGTGCATGCTTAAAACGCGTTTTGGCACAAATCCATGTGCGGGTGCTAAAAAGAGCAGCATCGGCATGCTTTTCACGTCGTTTGGTAGAAATCCACGTGCGCGTTCTGCCAAAACCACCATTTGCATGCATATCGTGTGGTTTTGCAGAAAACTGCGTCAGCGTCTACCAAAAGATGCATGTGCATGCTTAAAACGCGTTTTGGCACAAATCCATGTGCGGGTGCTAAAAAGAGCAGCATCGGCATGCCTTTCACGTCGTTTGGTAGAAATCCACGTGCGCGTTCTGCCAAAAGCGCCATTTGCAAACATATCGTGTGGTTTTGCAGAAAAGTGCGTCCGCGTCTACCAAAAGATGCATGTGCATGCTTAAAACGCGTTTTAGCACAAATCCATGTGCCGGTGCTAAAAAGAGCAGCATCGGCAGGCTTTTCACGTCGTTTGGTAGAAATCCACGTGCGCGTTCTGCCAAAAGCACCATTTGCATGCATATCGTGCGGTTTTGCAGAAAACTGCGTCCGCGTCTACCAAAAGATGCATGTGCATGCTTAAAACGCGTTTTAGCAGAAATCCATGTGCCGGTGCTAAAAAGAGCAGCATCGGCATGCTTTTCACGTCGTTTGGTAGAAATCCACGTGCGCGTTCTGCCAAAAGCACCATTTGCATGCATATCGTGTGGTTTTGCAGAAAAGTGCGTCCGCGTCTACCAAAAGATGCATGTGCATGCTTAAAACGCGTTTTGGCACGAGTCCATGTGCGGGTGCTAAAAAGAGCAGCATCGGCATGCTTTTCACGTCGTTTGGTAGAAATCCACGTGCGCGTTCTGCCAAAAGCGCCATTTGCATGCATATCGTGTGGTTTTGTAGAAAACTGCGTCCGCGTCTACCAAAAGATGCATGTGCATGCTTAAAACGCGTTTTGGCACAAATCCATGTGCGGGTGCTAAAAAGAGCAGCATCGGCATGCTTTTCACGTCGTTTGGTAGAAATCCACGTGCGCGTTCTGCCAAAAGCACCATTTGCATGCATATCGTGCGGTTTTGCAGAAAACTGCGTCCGCGTCTACCAAAAGATGCATGTGCATGCTTAAAACGCGTATTGGCACAAATCCATGTGCGGGTGCTAAAAAGAGCAGCATCGGCACGCTTTTCACGTCGTTTGGTAGAAATCCACGTGCGCGTTCTGCCAAAAGCACCATTTGCATGCATATCGTGTGGTTTTGCAGAAAAGTGCGTCCGCGTATACCAAAAGATGCATGTGCATGCTTAAAACGCGTTTTAGCACAAATCCATGTGCCGGTGCTAAAAAGAGCAGCATCGGCAGGCTTTTCACGTCGTTTGGTAGAAATCCACGTGCGCGTTCTGCCAAAAGCACCATTTGCATGCATATCGTGTGGTTTTGCAGAAAACTGCGTCCGCGTGTACCAAAAGATGCATGTGCATGCTTAAAACGCGTTTTGGCACAAATCCATGTGCGGGTGCTAAAAAGAGCAGCATCGGCATGCTTTTCACGTCGTTTGGTAGAAATCCACGTGCGCGTTCTGCCAAAAGCACCATTTGCATGCATATCGTGTGGTTTTGCAGAAAACTGCGTCCGCGTCTACCAAAAGATGCATGTGCATGCTTAAAACGCGTTTTGGCACAAATACATGTGCGGGTGCTAAAAAGAGCAGCATCGGCATGCTTTTCACGTCGTTTGGTAGAAATCCACGTGCGCGTTCTGCCAAAACCACCATTTGCATGCATATCGTGTGGTTTTGCAGAAAACTGCGTCAGCGTCTACCAAAAGATGCATGTGCATGCTTAAAACGCGTTTTGGCACAAATCCATGTGCGGGTGCTAAAAAGAGCAGCATCGGCATGCCTTTCACGTCGTTTGGTAGAAATCCACGTGCGCGTTCTGCCAAAAGCACCATTTGCATGTATATCGTGTGGTTTTGCAGAAAACTGCGTCCGCGTCTACCAAAAGATGCACGTGCATGCTTAAAACGCGTTTTGGCACAAATCCATGTGCGGGTGCTAAAAAGAGCAGCATCGGCATGCTTTTCACGTCGTTTGGTAGAAATCCACGTGCGCGTTCTGCCAAAAGCGCCATTTGCATGCATATCGTGTGGTTTTGCAGAAAACTGCGTCCGCGTCTACCAAAAGATGCATGTGCATGCTTAAAACGCGTTTTGGCACAAATCCATGTGCGGGTGCTAAAAAGAGCAGCATCGGCATGCTTTTCACGTCGTTTGGTATAAATCCACGTGCGCGTTCTGCCAAAAGCACCATTTGCATGCATATCGTGTGGTTTTGCAGAAAAGTGCGTCCGCGTCTACCAAAAGATGCATGTGCATGCTTAAAACGCGTTTTAGCACAAATCCATGTGCCGGTGCTAAAAAGAGCAGCATCGGCAGGCTTTTCACGCCGTTTGGTAGAAATCCACGTGCGCGTTCTGCCAAAAGCACCATTTGCATGCATATCGTGTGGTTTTGCAGAAAACTGCGTCCGCGTCTACCAAAAGATGCATGTGCATGCTTAACACGCGTTTTGGCACAAATCCATGTGCGGGTGCTAAAAAGAGCACCATCGGCACGCTTTTCACGTCGTTTGGTAGAAATCCACGCGCGCGTTCTGCCAAAAGCACCATTTGCATGCATATCGTGTGGTTTTGCCGAAAACTGCGTCCGCGTCTACCAAAAGATGCATGTGCATGCTTAAAACGCGTTTTGGCACAAATCCATGTGCGGGTGCTAAAAAGAGCAGCATCGGCATGCTTTTCACGTCGTTTGGTAGAAATCCACGTGCGCCTTCTGCCAAAAGCACCATTTGCATGCATATCGTGTGGTTTTGCAGAAAACTGCGTCCGCGTCTACCAAAAGATGCATGTGCATGCTTAAAACGCGTTTTGGCACAAATCCATGTGCGGGTGCTAAAAAGAGCAGCATCGGCATGCTTTTCATGTCGTTTGGTAGAAATCCACGTGCGCGTTCTGCAAAAAGCACCATTTGCATGTATATCGTGTGGTTTTGCAGAAAACTGCGTCCGCGTCTACCAAAAGATGCATGTGCATGCTTAAAACGCGTTTTGGCACAAATCCAAGTGCGGGTGCTAAAAAGAGCAGCATCGGCATGCTTTTCACGTCGTTTGGTAGAAATCCACGTGCGCGTTCTGCCAAAAGCGCCATTTGCATGCATATCGTGTGGTTTTGCAGAAAACTGCGTCCGCGTCTACCAAAAGATGCATGTGCATGCTTAAAACGCGTTTTGGCACAAATCCATGTGCGGGTGCTAAAAAGAGCAGCATCGGCATGCTTTTCACGTCGTTTGGTAGAAATCCACGTGCGCGTTCTGCCAAAACCACCATTTGCATGCATATCGTGTGGTTTTGCAGAAAACTGCGTCAGCGTCTACCAAAAGATGCATGTGCATGCTTAAAACGCGTTTTGGCACAAATCCATGTGCGGGTGCTAAAAAGAGCAGCATCGGCATGCCTTTCACGTCGTTTGGTAGAAATCCACGTGCGCGTTCTGCCAAAAGCGCCATTTGCAAACATATCGTGTGGTTTTGCAGAAAAGTGCGTCCGCGTCTACCAAAAGATGCATGTGCATGCTTAAAACGCGTTTTAGCACAAATCCATGTGCCGGTGCTAAAAAGAGCAGCATCGGCAGGCTTTTCACGTCGTTTGGTAGAAATCCACGTGCGCGTTCTGCCAAAAGCACCATTTGCATGCATATCGTGTGGTTTTGCAGAAAAGTGCGTCCGCGTCTACCAAAAGATGCATGTGCATGCTTAAAACGCGTTTTAGCAGAAATCCATGTGCCGGTGCTAAAAAGAGCAGCATCGGCATGCTTTTCACGTCGTTTGGTAGAAATCCACGTGCGCGTTCTGCCAAAAGCACCATTTGCATGTATATCGTGTGGTTTTGCAGAAAACTGCGTCCGCGTCTACCAAAAGATGCACGTGCATGCTTAAAACGCGTTTTGGCTCAAATCCATGTGCGGGTGCTAAAAAGAGCAGCATCGGCATGCTTTTCACGTCGTTTGGTAGAAATCCACGTGCGCGTTCTGCCAAAAGCGCCATTTGCATGCATATCGTGTGGTTTTGCAGAAAACTGCGTCCGCGTCTACCAAAAGATGCATGTGCATGCTTAAAACGCGTTTTGGCACAAATCCATGTGCGGGTGCTAAAAAGAGCAGCATCGGCATGCTTTTCACGTCGTTTGGTATAAATCCACGTGCGCGTTCTGCCAAAAGCACCATTTGCATGCATATCGTGTGGTTTTGCAGAAAAGTGCGTCCGCGTCTACCAAAAGATGCATGTGCATGCTTAAAACGCGTTTTAGCACAAATCCATGTGCCGGTGCTAAAAAGAGCAGCATCGGCAGGCTTTTCACGCCGTTTGGTAGAAATCCACGTGCGCGTTCTGCCAAAAGCACCATTTGCATGCATATCGTGTGGTTTTGCAGAAAACTGCGTCCGCGTCTAGCAAAAGATGCATGTGCATGCTTAACACGCGTTTTGGCACAAATCCATGTGCGGGTGCTAAAAAGAGCACCATCGGCATGCTTTTCACGTCGTTTGGTAGAAATCCACGCGCGCGTTCTGCCAAAAGCACCATTTGCATGCATATCGTGTGGTTTTGCCGAAAACTGCGTCCGCGTCTACCAAAAGATGCATGTGCATGCTTAAAACGCGTTTTGGCACAAATCCATGTGCGGGTGCTAAAAAGAGCAGCATCGGCATGCTTTTCACGTCGTTTGGTAGAAATCCACGTGCGCGTTCTGCCAAAAGCACCATTTGCATGCATATCGTGTGGTTTTGCAGAAAACTGCGTCCGCGTCTACCAAAAGATGCATGTGCATGCTTAAAACGCGTTTTGGCACAAATCCATGTGCGGGTGCTAAAAAGAGCAGCATCGGCATGCTTTTCATGTCGTTTGGTAGAAATCCACGTGCGCGTTCTGCAAAAAGCACCATTTGCATGCATATCGTGTGGTTTTGCAGAAAAGTGCGTCCGCGTCTACCAAAAGATGCATGTGCATGCTTAAAACGCGTTTTAGCAGAAATCCATGTGCCGGTGCTAAAAAGAGCAGCATCGGCATGCTTTTCACGTCGTTTGGTAGAAATCCACGTGCGCGTTCTGCCAAAAGCACCATTTGCATGCATATCGTGTGGTTTTGCAGAAAAGTGCGTCCGCGTATACCAAAAGATGCATGTGCATGCTTAAAACGCGTTTAAGCACAAATCCATGTGCCGGTGCTAAAAAGAGCAGCATCGGCAGGCTTTTCACGTCGTTTGGTAGAAATCCACGTGCGCGTTCTGCCAAAAGCACCATTTGCATGCATATCGTGTGGTTTTGCAGAAAACTGCGTCCGCGTGTACCAAAAGATGCATGTGCATGCTTAAAACGCGTTTTGGCACATATCCATGTGCGGGTGTAAAAAGAGCAGCATCGGCATGCTTTTCACGTCGTTTGGTAGAAATCCACGTGCGCGTTCTGCCAAAAGCACCATTTGCATGCATATCGTGTGGTTTTGCAGAAAACTGCGTCCGCGTCTACCAAAAGATGCATGTGCATGCTTAAAACGCGTTTTGGCACAAATACATGTGCGGGTGCTAAAAAGAGCAGCATCGGCATGCTTTTCACGTCGTTTGGTAGAAATCCACGTGCGCGTTCTGCCAAAACCACCATTTGCATGCATATCGTGTGGTTTTGCAGAAAACTGCGTCAGCGTCTACCAAAAGATGCATGTGCATGCTTAAAACGCGTTTTGGCACAAATCCATGTGCGGGTGCTAAAAAGAGCAGCATCGGCATGCCTTTCACGTCGTTTGGTAGAAATCCACGTGCGCGTTCTGCCAAAAGCACCATTTGCATGTATATCGTGTGGTTTTGCAGAAAACTGCGTCCGCGTCTACCAAAAGATGCACGTGCATGCTTAAAACGCGTTTTGGCACAAATCCATGTGCGGGTGCTAAAAAGAGCAGCATCGGCATGCTTTTCACGTCGTTTGGTAGAAATCCACGTGCGCGTTCTGCCAAAAGCGCCATTTGCATGCATATCGTGTGGTTTTGCAGAAAACTGCGTCCGCGTCTACCAAAAGATGCATGTGCATGCTTAAAACGCGTTTTGGCACAAATCCATGTGCGGGTGCTAAAAAGAGCAGCATCGGCATGCTTTTCACGTCGTTTGGTATAAATCCACGTGCGCGTTCTGCCAAAAGCACCATTTGCATGCATATCGTGTGGTTTTGCAGAAAAGTGCGTCCGCGTCTACCAAAAGATGCATGTGCATGCTTAAAACGCGTTTTGGCACAAATCCATGTGCGGGTGCTAAAAAGAGCAGCATCGGCATGCTTTTCACCTCGTTTGGTAGAAATACACGTGCGCGTTCTGCCAAAAGCACCATTTGCATGCATATCGTGCGGTTTTGCAGAAAACTGCGTCCGCGTCTACCAAAAGATGCATGTGCATGCTTAAAACGCGTTTTGGCACAAATCCATGTGCGGGTGCTAGAAAGAGCAGCATCGGCATGCTTTTCACGTCGTTTGGTAGAAATCCACGTGCGCGTTCTGCCAAAAGCACCATTTGCATGCATATCGTGTGGTTTTGCAGAAAAGTGCGTCCGCGTATACCAAAAGATGCATGTGCATGCTTAAAACGCGTTTAAGCACAAATCCATGTGCCGGTGCTAAAAAGAGCAGCATCGGCAGGCTTTTCACGTCGTTTGGTAGAAATCCACGTGCGCGTTCTGCCAAAAGCACCATTTGCATGCATATCGTGTGGTTTTGCAGAAAACTGCGTCCGCGTGTACCAAAAGATGCATGTGCATGCTTAAAACGCGTTTTGGCACAAATCCATGTGCGGGTGTAAAAAGAGCAGCATCGGCATGCTTTTCACGTCGTTTGGTAGAAATCCACGTGCGCGTTCTGCCAAAAGCACCATTTGCATGCATATCGTGTGGTTTTGCAGAAAACTGCGTCCGCGTCTACCAAAAGATGCATGTGCATGCTTAAAACGCGTTTTGGCACAAATACATGTGCGGGTGCTAAAAAGAGCAGCATCGGCATGCTTTTCACGTCGTTTGGTAGAAATCCACGTGCGCGTTCTGCCAAAACCACCATTTGCATGCATATCGTGTGGTTTTGCAGAAAACTGCGTCAGCGTCTACCAAAAGATGCATGTGCATGCTTAAAACGCGTTTTGGCACAAATCCATGTGCGGGTGCTAAAAAGAGCAGCATCGGCATGCCTTTCACGTCGTTTGGTAGAAATCCACGTGCGCGTTCTGCCAAAAGCACCATTTGCATGTATATCGTGTGGTTTTGCAGAAAACTGCGTCCGCGTCTACCAAAAGATGCACGTGCATGCTTAAAACGCGTTTTGGCACAAATCCATGTGCGGGTGCTAAAAAGAGCAGCATCGGCATGCTTTTCACGTCGTTTGGTAGAAATCCACGTGCGCGTTCTGCCAAAAGCGCCATTTGCATGCATATCGTGTGGTTTTGCAGAAAACTGCGTCCGCGTCTACCAAAAGATGCATGTGCATGCTTAAAACGCGTTTTGGCACAAATCCATGTGCGGGTGCTAAAAAGAGCAGCATCGGCATGCTTTTCACGTCGTTTGGTATAAATCCACGTGCGCGTTCTGCCAAAAGCACCATTTGCATGCATATCGTGTGGTTTTGCAGAAAAGTGCGTCCGCGTCTACCAAAAGATGCATGTGCATGCTTAAAACGCGTTTTAGCACAAATCCATGTGCCGGTGCTAAAAAGAGCAGCATCGGCAGGCTTTTCACGCCGTTTGGTAGAAATCCACGTGCGCGTTCTGCCAAAAGCACCATTTGCATGCATATCGTGTGGTTTTGCAGAAAACTGCGTCCGCGTCTAGCAAAAGATGCATGTGCATGCTTAACACGCGTTTTGGCACAAATCCATGTGCGGGTGCTAAAAAGAGCACCATCGGCATGCTTTTCACGTCGTTTGGTAGAAATCCACGCGCGCGTTCTGCCAAAAGCACCATTTGCATGCATATCGTGTGGTTTTGCCGAAAACTGCGTCCGCGTCTACCAAAAGATGCATGTGCATGCTTAAAACGCGTTTTGGCACAAATCCATGTGCGGGTGCTAAAAAGAGCAGCATCGGCATGCTTTTCACGTCGTTTGGTAGAAATCCACGTGCGCGTTCTGCCAAAAGCACCATTTGCATGCATATCGTGTGGTTTTGCAGAAAACTGCGTCCGCGTCTACCAAAAGATGCATGTGCATGCTTAAAACGCGTTTTGGCACAAATCCATGTGCGGGTGCTAAAAAGAGCAGCATCGGCATGCTTTTCATGTCGTTTGGTAGAAATCCACGTGCGCGTTCTGCAAAAAGCACCATTTGCATGTATATCGTGTGGTTTTGCAGAAAACTGCGTCCGCGTCTACCAAAAGATGCATGTGCATGCTTAAAACGCGTTTTGGCACAAATCCAAGTGCGGGTGCTAAAAAGAGCAGCATCGGCATGCTTTTCACGTCGTTTGGTAGAAATCCACGTGCGCGTTCTGCCAAAAGCGCCATTTGCATGCATATCGTGTGGTTTTGCAGAAAACTGCGTCCGCGTCTACCAAAAGATGCATGTGCATGCTTAAAACGCGTTTTGGCACAAATCCATGTGCGGGTGCTAAAAAGAGCAGCATCGGCATGCTTTTCACGTCGTTTGGTAGAAATCCACGTGCGCGTTCTGCCAAAACCACCATTTGCATGCATATCGTGTGGTTTTGCAGAAAACTGCGTCAGCGTCTACCAAAAGATGCATGTGCATGCTTAAAACGCGTTTTGGCACAAATCCATGTGCGGGTGCTAAAAAGAGCAGCATCGGCATGCCTTTCACGTCGTTTGGTAGAAATCCACGTGCGCGTTCTGCCAAAAGCGCCATTTGCAAACATATCGTGTGGTTTTGCAGAAAAGTGCGTCCGCGTCTACCAAAAGATGCATGTGCATGCTTAAAACGCGTTTTAGCACAAATCCATGTGCCGGTGCTAAAAAGAGCAGCATCGGCAGGCTTTTCACGTCGTTTGGTAGAAATCCACGTGCGCGTTCTGCCAAAAGCACCATTTGCATGCATATCGTGCGGTTTTGCAGAAAACTGCGTCCGCGTCTACCAAAAGATGCATGTGCATGCTTAAAACGCGTTTTAGCAGAAATCCATGTGCCGGTGCTAAAAAGAGCAGCATCGGCATGCTTTTCACGTCGTTTGGTAGAAATCCACGTGCGCGTTCTGCCAAAAGCACCATTTGCATGCATATCGTGTGGTTTTGCAGAAAAGTGCGTCCGCGTCTACCAAAAGATGCATGTGCATGCTTAAAACGCGTTTTGGCACAAGTCCATGTGCGGGTGCTAAAAAGAGCAGCATCGGCATGCTTTTCACGTCGTTTGGTAGAAATCCACGTGCGCGTTCTGCCGAAAGCGCCATTTGCATGCATATCGTGTGGTTTTGTAGAAAACTGCGTCCGCGTCTACCAAAAGATGCATGTGCATGCTTAAAACGCGTTTTGGCACAAATCCATGTGCGGGTGCTAAAAAGAGCAGCATCGGCATGCTTTTCACGTCGTTTGGTAGAAATCCACGTGCGCGTTCTGCCAAAAGCACCATTTGCATGCATATCGTGCGGTTTTGCAGAAAACTGCGTCCGCGTCTACCAAAAGATGCATGTGCATGCTTAAAACGCGTATTGGCACAAATCCATGTGCGGGTGCTAAAAAGAGCAGCATCGGCACGCTTTTCACGTCGTTTGGTAGAAATCCACGTGCGCGTTCTGCCAAAAGCACCATTTGCATGCATATCGTGTGGTTTTGCAGAAAAGTGCGTCCGCGTCTACCAAAAGATGCATGTGCATGCTTAAAACGCGTTTTAGCAGAAATCCATGTGCCGGTGCTAAAAAGAGCAGCATCGGCATGCTTTTCACGTCGTTTGGTAGAAATCCACGTGCGCGTTCTGCCAAAAGCACCATTTGCATGCATATCGTGTGGTTTTGCAGAAAAGTGCGTCCGCGTATACCAAAAGATGCATGTGCATGCTTAAAACGCGTTTTAGCACAAATCCATGTGCCGGTGCTAAAAAGAGCAGCATCGGCAGGCTTTTCACGTCGTTTGGTAGAAATCCACGTGCGCGTTCTGCCAAAAGCACCATTTGCATGCATATCGTGTGGTTTTGCAGAAAACTGCGTCCGCGTGTACCAAAAGATGCATGTGCATGCTTAAAACGCGTTTTGGCACAAATCCATGTGCGGGTGCTAAAAAGAGCAGCATCGGCATGCTTTTCACGTCGTTATGTAGAAATCCACGTGCGCGTTCTGCCAAAAGCACCATTTGCATGCATATCGTGTGGTTTTGCAGAAAACTGCGTCCGCGTCTACCAAAAGATGCATGTGCATGCTTAACACGCGTTTTGGCACAAATCCATGTGCGGGTGCTAAAAAGAGCAGCATCGGCATGCTTTTAACGTCGTTTGGTAGAAATCCACGTGCGCGTTCTGCCAAAAGCACCATTTGCATGTATATCGTGTGGTTTTGCAGAAAACTGCGTCCGCGTCTACCAAAAGATGCATGTGCATGCTTAAAACGCGTTTTGGCACAAATCCATGTGCGGGTGCTAAAAAGAGCAGTATCGGCATGCTTTTCACGTCGTTTGGTAGAAATCCACGTGCGCGTTCTGCCAAAAGCCTCATTTGCATGCATATCGTGTGGTTTTGCAGAAAACTGCGTCCGCGTCTACCAAAAGATGCATGTGCATGCTTAAAACGCGTTTTGGCACAAATTCATGTGCGGATGCTAAAAAGAGCAGCATCGGCATGCTTTTCACGTCGTTTGGTAGAAATCCACGTGCGCGTTCTGTCAAAAGCACCATTTGCATGCATATCGTGTGGTTTTGCAGAAAACTGCGTCCGCGTCTACCAAAAGATGCATGTGCATGCTTAACACGCGTTTTGGCACAAATCCATGTGCGGGTGCTAAAAAGAGCAGCATCGACATGCTTTTCACGTCGTTTGGTAGAAATCCACGTGCGCGTTCTGCCAAAAGCACCATTTGCATGCATATCGTGTGGTTTTGCAGAAAACTGCGTCCGCGTCTACCAAAAGATGCATGTGCATGCTTAAAACGCGTTTTGGCACAAATCCATGTGCGGGTGCTAAAAAGAGCAGCATCGGCATGCTTTTCACGTCGTTTGGTAGAAATCCACGTGCGCGTTCTGCCAAACGCACCATTTGCATGTATATCGTGTGGTTTTGCAGAAAACTGCGTCCGCGTCTACCAAAAGATGCATGTGCATGCTTAAAACGCGTTTTGGCACAAATCCATGTGCGGGTGCTAAAAAGAGCAGCATCGGCATGCTTTTCACGTCGTTTGGTAGAAATCCACGTGCGCGTTCTGCCAAAAGCGTCATTTGCATGCATATCGTGTGGTTTTGCAGAAAACTGCGTCCGCGTCTACCAAAAGATGCATGTGCATGCTTAAAACGCGTTTTGGCACAAATCCATGTGCGGGTGCTAAAAAGAGCAGCATCGGCATGCTTTTCACCTCGTTTGGTAGAAATCCACGTGCGCGTTCTGCCAAAAGCACCATTTGCGTGCATATCGTGTGGTTTTGCAGAAAACTGCGTCCGCGTCTACCAAAAGATGCATGTGCATGCTTAAAACGCGTTTTGGCACAAATCCTTGTGCGGGTGCTAAAAAGAGCAGCATCGGCATGCTTTTCACGTCGTTTGGTAGAAATCCACGTGCGCGTTCTGTCAAAAGCGTCATTTGCATGCATATCGTGTGGTTTTGCAGAAAACTGCGTCCGCGTCTACCAAAAGATGCATGTGCATGCTTAAAACGCGTTTTGGCACAAATCCATGTGCGGGTGCTAAAAAGAGCAGCATCGGCATGCTTTTCACCTCGTTTGGTAGAAATCCACGTGCGCGTTCTGCCAAAAGCACCATTTGCATGCATATCGTGTGGTTTTGCAGAAAACTGCGTCCGCGTCTACCAAAAGATGCATGTGCATGCTTAAAACGCGTTTTGGCACAAATCCATGTGCGGGTGCTAGAAAGAGCAGCGTCGGCATGCTTTTCACGTCGTTTGGTAGAAATCCACGTGCGCGTTCTGCCAAAAGCACCATTTGCGTGCATATCGTGTGGTTTTGCAGAAAACTGCGTCCGCGTCTACCAAAAGATGCATGTGCATGCTTAAAACGCGTTTTGCCACAAATTCATGTGCGGATGCTAAAAAGAGCAGCATCGGCATGCTTTTCACGTCGTTTGGTAGAAATCCACGTGCGCGTTCTGTCAAAAGCACCATTTGCATGCATATCGTGTGGTTTTGCAGAAAACTGCGTCCGCGTCTACCAAAAGATGCATGTGCATGCTTAAAACGCGTTTTGGCACAAATCCATGTGCGGGTGCTAAAAAGAGCAGCATCGGCATGCTTTTAACGTCGTTTGGTAGAAATCCACGTGCGCGTTCTGCCAAAAGCACCATTTGCATGTATATCGTGTGGTTTTGCAGAAAACTGCGTCCGCGTCTACCAAAAGATGCATGTGCATGCTTAAAACGCGTTTTGGCACAAATCCATGTGCGGGTGCTAAAAAGAGCAGTATCGGCATGCTTTTCACGTCGTTTGGTAGAAATCCACGTGCGCGTTCTGCCAAAAGCACCATTTGCGTGCATATCGTGTGGTTTTGCAGAAAACTGCGTCCGCGTCTACCAAAAGATGCATGTGCATGCTTAAAACGCGTTTTGCCACAAATTCATGTGCGGATGCTAAAAAGAGCAGCATCGGCATGCTTTTCACGTCGTTTGGTAGAAATCCACGTGCGCGTTCAGTCAAAAGCACCATTTGCATGCATATCGTGTGGTTTTGCAGAAAACTGCGTCCGCGTCTACCAAAAGATGCTTGTGCATGCTTAAAACGCGTTTTGGCACAAATCCATGTGCGGGTGCTAAAAAGAGCAGCATCGACATGCTTTTCACGTCGTTTGGTAGAAATCCACGTGCGCGTTCTGCCAAAAGCACCATTTGCATGCATATCGTGTGGTTTTGCAGAAAACTGCGTCCGCGTCTACCAAAAGATGCATGTGCATGCTTAAAACGCGTTTTGGCACAAATCCATGTGCGGGTGCTAAAAAGAGCAGTATCGGCTTGCTTTTCACGTCGTTTGGTAGAAATCCACGTGCGCGTTCTGCCAAAAGCGTCATTTGCATGCATATCGTGTGGTTTTGCAGAAAACTGCGTCCGCGTCTACCAAAAGATGCATGTGCATGCTTAAAACGCGTTTTGGCACAAATTCATGTGCGGGTGCTAAAAAGAGCAGCATCGGCATGCTTTTCACGTCGTTTGGTAGAAATCCACGTGCGCGTTCTGCCAAAAGCGTCATTTGCATGCATATCGTGTGGTTTTGCAGAAAACTGCGTCCGCGTCTACCAAAAGATGCATGTGCATGCTTAAAACGCGTTTTGGCACAAATCCATGTGCGGGTGCTAAAAAGAGCAGCATCGGCATGCTTTTCACCTCGTTTGGTAGAAATCCACGTGCGCGTTCTGCAAAAGCACCATTTGCATGCATATCGTGTGGTTTTGCAGAAAACTGCGTCCGCGTCTACCAAAAGATGCATGTGCATGCTTAAAACGCGTTTTGGCACAAATCCATGTGCGGGTGCTAGAAAGAGCAGCGTCGGCATGCTTTTCACGTCGTTTGGTAGAAATCCACGTGCGCGTTCTGCCAAAAGCACCATTTGCGTGCATATCGTGTGGTTTTGCAGAAAACTGCGTCCGCGTCTACCAAAAGATGCATGTGCATGCTTAAAACGCGTTTTGCCACAAATTCATGTTCGGATGCTAAAAAGAGCAGCATCGGCATGCTTCTCACGTCGTTTGGTAGAAATCCACGTGCGCGTTCTGCCAAAAGCACCATTTGCGTGCATATCGTGTGGTTTTGCAGAAAACTGCGTCCGCGTCTACCAAAAGATGCATGTGCATGCTTAAAACGCGTTTTGGCACAAATTCATGTGAGGATGCTAAAAAGAGCAGCATCGGCATGCTTTTCACGTCGTTTGGTAGAAATCCACGTGCGCGTTCTGTCAAAAGCACCATTTGCATGCATATCGTGTGGTTTTGCAGAAAACTGCGTCCGCGTCTACCAAAAGATGCATGTGCATGCTTAAAACGCGTTTTGGCACAAATCCATGTGCGGGTGCTAAAAAGAGCAGCATCGGCATGCTTTTCACCTCGTTTGGTAGAAATCCACGTGCGCGTTCTGCCAAAAGCACCATTTGCATGCATATCGTGCGGTTTTGCAGAAAACTGCGTCCGCGTCTACCAAAAGATGCATGTGCATGCTTAAAACGCGTTTTGGCACAAATCCATGTGCGGGTGCTAAAAATGGGAGCATCGGCATGCTTTTCACGTCGTTTGGTAGAAATCCACGTGCGCGTTCTGCCAAAAGCACCATTTGCATGCATATCGTGTGGTTTTGCAGAAAACTGCGTCCGCGTCTACCAAAAGATGCATGTGCATGCTTAAAACGCGTTTTAGCACAAATCCATGTGCCGGTGCTAAAAAGAGCAGCATCGGCAGGCTTTTCACGTCGTTTGGTAGAAATCCACGTGCGCGTTCTGCCAAAAAGCACCATTTGCATGCATATCGTGTGGTTTTGCAGAAAACTGCGTCCGCGTGTACCAAAAGATGCATGTGCATGCTTAAAACGCGTTTTGGCACAAATCCATGTGCGGGTGCTAAAAAGAGAAGCATCGGCATGCTTTTCACGTCGTTTGGTAGAAATCCACGTGCGCGTTCTGCCAAAAGCACCATTTGCATGCATATCGTGTGGTTTTGCAGAAAACTGCGTCCGCGTCTACCAAAAGATGCATGTGCATGCTTAAAACGCGTTTTGGCACAAATCCATGTGCGGGTGCTAAAAAGAGCAGCATCGGCATGCTTTTCACGTCGTTTGGTAGAAATCCACGTGCGCGTTCTGCCAAAAGCACCATTTGCATGTATATCGTGTGGTTTTGCAGAAAACTGCGTCCGCGTCAACCAAAAGATGCATGTGCATGCTTAAAACGCGTTTTGGCACAAACCCATGTGCAGGTGCTAAAAAGAGCAGCATCGGCATGCTTTTCACCTCGTTTGGTAGAAATACACGTGCGCGTTCTGCCAAAAGCACCATTTGCGTGCATATCGTGTGGTTTTGCAGAAAACTGCGTCCGCGTCTACCAAAAGATGCTGTGCATGCTTAAAACGCGTTTTGGCACAAATTCATGTGCGGATGCTAAAAAGAGCAGCATCGGCATGCTTTTCACGTCGTTTGGTAGAAATCCACGTGCGCGTTCTGTCAAAAGCACCATTTGCATGCATATCGTGTGGTTTTGCAGAAAACTGCGTCCGCGTCTACCAAAAGATGCATGTGCATGCTTAAAACGCGTTTTGGCACAAATCCATGTGCGGGTGCTAAAAAGAGCAGCATCGGCATGCTTTTCACCTCGTTTGGTAGAAATCCACGTGCGCGTTCTGCCAAAAGCACCATTTGCATGCATATCGTGCGGTTTTGCAGAAAACTGCGTCCGCGTCTGCCAAAAGATGCATGTGCATGCTTAAAACGCGTTTTGGCACAAATCCATGTGCGGGTGCTAAAAATGGGAGCATCGGCATGCTTTTCACGTCGTTTGGTAGAAATCCACGTGCGCGTTCTGCCAAAAGCACCATTTGCATGCATATCGTGTGGTTTTGCAGAAAACTGCGTCCGCGTCTACCAAAAGATGCATGTGCATGCTTAAAACGCGTTTTAGCACAAATCCATGTGCCGGTGCTAAAAAGAGCAGCATCGGCAGGCTTTTCACGTCGTTTGGTAGAAATCCACGTGCGCGTTCTGCCAAAAAGCACCATTTGCATGCATATCGTGTGGTTTTGCAGAAAACTGCGTCCGCGTGTACCAAAAGATGCATGTGCATGCTTAAAACGCGTTTTGGCACAAATCCATGTGCGGGTGCTAAAAAGAGAAGCATCGGCATGCTTTTCACGTCGTTTGGTAGAAATCCACGTGCGCGTTCTGCCAAAAGCACCATTTGCATGCATATCGTGTGGTTTTGCAGAAAACTGCGTCCGCGTCTACCAAAAGATGCATGTGCATGCTTAAAACGCGTTTTGGCACAAATCCATGTGCGGGTGCTAAAAAGAGCAGCATCGGCATGCTTTTCACGTCGTTTGGTAGAAATCCACGTGCGCGTTCTGCCAAAAGCACCATTTGCATGTATATCGTGTGGTTTTGCAGAGAAACTGCGTCCGCGTCAACCAAAAGATGCATGTGCATGCTTAAAACGCGTTTTGGCACAAACCCATGTGCAGGTGCTAAAAAGAGCAGCATCGGCATGCTTTTCACCTCGTTTGGTAGAAATACACGTGCGCGTTCTGCCAAAAGCACCATTTGCATGCATATCGTGCGGTTTTGCAGAAAACTGCGTCCGCGTCTACCAAAAGATGCATGTGCATGCTTAAAACGCGTTTTGGCACAAATTCATGTTCGGATGCTAAAAAGAGCAGCATCGGCATGCTTTTCACGTCGTTTGGTAGAAATCCACGTTCGCGTTCTGCCAAAAGCGTCATTTGCATGCATATCGTGTGGTTTTGCAGAAAACTGCGTCCGCGTCTACCAAAAGATGCATGTGCATGCTTAAAACGCGTTTTGGCACAAATCCATGTGCGGGTGCTAAAAAGAGCAGCATCGGCATGCTTTTCACCTCCTTTGGTAGAAATCCACGTGCGCGTTCTGCCAAAAGCACCATTTGCATGCATATCGTGTGGTTTTGCAGAAAACTGCGTCCGCGTCTACCAAAAGATGCATGTGCATGCTTAAAACGCGTTTTGGCACAAATCCATGTGCGGGTGCTAGAAAGAGCAGCGTCGGCATGCTTTTCACGTCGTTTGGTAGAAATCCACGTGCGCGTTCTGCCAAAAGCACCATTTGCGTGCATATCGTGTGGTTTTGCAGAAAACTGCGTCCGCGTCTACGAAAAGATGCATGTGCATGCTTAAAACGCGTTTTGCCACAAATTCATGTTCGGATGCTAAAAAGAGCAGCATCGGCATGCTTCTCACGTCGTTTGGTAGAAATCCACGTGCGCGTTCTGCCAAAAGTACCATTTGCGTGCATATCGTGTGGTTTTGCAGAAAACTGCGTCCGCGTCTACCAAAAGATGCATGTGCATGCTTAAAACGCGTTTTGGCACAAATTCATGTGCGGATGCTAAAAAGAGCAGCATCGGCATGCTTTTCACGTCGTTTGGTAGAAATCCACGTGCGCGTTCTGTCAAAAGCACCATTTGCATGCATATCGTGTGGTTTTGCAGAAAACTGCGTCCGCGTCTACCAAAAGATGCATGTGCATGCTTAAAACGCGTTTTGGCACAAATCCATGTGCGGGTGCTAAAAAGAGAAGCATCGGCATGCTTTTCACGTCGTTTGGTAGAAATCCACGTGCGCGTTCTGCCAAAAGCACCATTTGCATGCATATCGTGTGGTTTTGCAGAAAACTGCGTCCGCGTCTACCAAAAGATGCATGTGCATGCTTAAAACGCGTTTTGGCCCAAATCCATGTGCGGGTGCTAAAAAGAGCAGCATCGGCATGCTTTTCACCTCGTTTGGTAGAAATCCACGTGCGCGTTCTGCCAAAAGCACCATTTGCATGCATATCGTGCGGTTTTGCAGAAAACTGCGTCCGCGTCTACCAAAAGATGCATGTGCATGCTTAAAACGCGTTTTGGCACAAATCCATGTGCGGGTGCTAAAAAGAGCAGCGTCGGCATGCTTTTCACGTCGTTTGGTAGAAATCCACGTGCGCGTTCTGCCAAAAGCACCATTTGCGTGCATATCGTGTGGTTTTGCAGAAAACTGCGTCCGCGTCTACCAAAAGATGCATGTGCATGCTTAAAACGCGTTTTGCCACAAATTCATGTTCGGATGCTAAAAAGAGCAGCATCGGCATGCTTTTCACGTCGTTTGGTAGAAATCCACGTGCGCGTTCTGCCAAAAGCACCATTTGCATGCATATCGTGTGGTTTTGCAGAAAACTGCGTCCGCGTCTACCAAAAGATGCATGTGCATGCTTAAAACGCGTTTTGGCACAAAACAATGTGCGGGTGCTAAAAAGAGCAGCATCGGCATGCTTTTCACGTCGTTTGGTAGAAATCCACGTGCGCGTTCTGCCAAAAGCACCATTTGCATGCATATCGTGTGGTTTTGCAGAAAACTGCGCCCGCGTCTACCAAAAGATGCATGTGCATGCTTAACACGCGTTTTGGCACAAATCCATGTGCGGGTGCTAAAAAGAGCAGCATCGGCATGCTTTTCACGTCGTTTGGTAGAACTCCACGTGCGCGTTCTGCCAAAAGCACCATTTGCATGCATATCGTGTGGTTTTGCAGAAAACTGCGTCCGCGTCTACCAAAAGATGCATGTGAATGCTTAACACGCGTTTTGGCACAAATCCATGTGCGGGTGCTAAAAATGGGAGCATCGGCATGCTTTTCACGTCGTTTGGTAGAAATCCACGTGCGCGTTCTGCCAAAAGCACCATTTGCATGCATATCGTGTGGTTTTGCAGAAAACTGCGTCCGCGTCTACCAAAAGATGCATGTGCATGCTTAAAACGCGTTTTAGCACAAATCCATGTGCCGGTGCTAAAAAGAGCAGCATCGGCAGGCTTTTCACGTCGTTTGGTAGAAATCCACGTGCGCGTTCTGCCAAAAGCACCATTTGCATGCGTATCGTGTGGTTTTTCAGAAAACTGCGTCCGCGTCTACCAAAAGATGCATGTGCATGCTTAAAACGCGTTTTGGCACAAATCCATGTGCGGGTGCTAAAAAGAGCAGCATCGGCATGCTTTTCACGTCGTTTGGTAGAAATCCACGTGCGCGTTCTGCCAAAAGCACCATTTGCATGCATATCGTGTGGTTTTGCAGAAAACTGCGTCCGCGTCTACCAAAAGATGCATGTGCATGCTTAAAACGCGTTTTGGCACAAATTCATGTGCGGATGCTAAAAAGAGCAGCATCGGCATGCTTCTCACGTCGTTTGGTAGAAATCCACGTGCGCGTTCTGCCAAAAGCACCATTTGCATGTATATCGTGTGGTTTTGCAGAAAACTGCGTCCGCGTCTACCAAAAGATGCATGTGCATGCTTAAAACGCGTTTTGGCACAAATCCAAGTGCGGGTGCTAAAAAGAGCAGCATCGGCATGCTTTTCACGTCGTTTGGTAGAAATCCACGTGCGCGTTCTGCCAAAAGCGCCATTTGCATGCATATCGTGTGGTTTTGCAGAAAACTGCGTCCGCGTCTACCAAAAGATGCATGTGCATGCTTAAAACGCGTTTTGGCACAAATCCAAGTGCGGGTGCTAAAAAGAGCAGCATCGGCATGCTTTTCACGTCGTTTGGTAGAAATCCACGTGCGCGTTCTGCCAAAACCACCATTTGCATGCATATCGTGTGGTTTTGCAGAAAACTGCGTCAGCGTCTACCAAAAGATGCATGTGCATGCTTAAAACGCGTTTTGGCACAAATCCATGTGGGGGTGCTAAAAAGAGCAGCATCGGCATGCCTTTCACGTCGTTTGGTAGAAATCCACGTGCGCGTTCTGCTAAAAGCACCATTTGCATGTATATCGTGTGGTTTTGCAGAAAACTGCGTCCCCGTCTACCAAAAGATGCATGTGCATGCTTAAAACGCGTTTTGGCACAAATCCATGTGCGGGTGCTAAAAAAGCAGCATCGGCATGCTTTTCACGTCGTTTGGTAGAAATCCACGTGCGCGTTCTGCCAAAAGCGCCATTTGCATGCATATCGTGTGGTTTTGCAGAAAACTGCGTCCGCGTCTACCAAAAGATGCATGTGCATGCTTAAAACGCGTTTTGGCACAAATCCATGTGCGGGTGCTAAAAAGAGCAGCATCGGCATGCTTTTTACGTCGTTTGGTAGAAATCCACGTGCGCGTTCTGCCAAAAGCACCATTTGCATGCATATCGTGCGGTTTTGCAGAAAACTGCGTCCGCGTCTACCAAAAGATGCATGTGCATGCTTAAAACGCGTTTTGGCACAAATCCATGTGCGGGTGCTAAAAAGAGCAGCATCGGCACGCTTTTCACGTCGTTTGGTAGAAATCCACGTGCGCGTTCTGCCAAAAGCACCATTTGCGTGCATATCGTGTGGTTTTGCAGAAAAGTGCGTCCGCGTCTACCAAAAGATGCATGTGCATGCTTAAAACGCTTTTTGCCACAAATTCATGTTCGGATGCTAAAAAGAGCAGCATCGGCATGCTTTTCACGTCGTTTGGTAGAAATCCACGTGCGCGTTCTGCCAAAAGCACCATTTGCATGCATATCGTGTGGTTTTGCAGAAAACTGCGTCCGCGTCTACCAAAAGATGCATGTGCATGCTTAAAACGCGTTTTGGCACAAAACAATGTGCGGGTGCTAAAAAGAGCAGCATCGGCATGCTTTTCACGTCGTTTGGTAGAAATCCACGTGCGCGTTCTGCCAAAAGCACCATTTGCATGCATATCGTGTGGTTTTGCAGAAAACTGCGCCCGCGTCTACCAAAAGATGCATGTGCATGCTTAACACGCGTTTTGGCACAAATCCATGTGCGGGTGCTAAAAAGAGCAGCATCGGCATGCTTTTCACGTCGTTTGGTAGAACTCCACGTGCGCGTTCTGCCAAAAGCACCATTTGCATGCATATCGTGTGGTTTTGCAGAAAACTGCGTCCGCGTCTACCAAAAGATGCATGTGAATGCTTAACACGCGTTTTGGCACAAATCCATGTGCGGGTGCTAAAAATGGGAGCATCGGCATGCTTTTCACGTCGTTTGGTAGAAATCCACGTGCGCGTTCTGCCAAAAGCACCATTTGCATGCATATCGTGTGGTTTTGCAGAAAACTGCGTCCGCGTCTACCAAAAGATGCATGTGCATGCTTAAAACGCGTTTTAGCACAAATCCATGTGCCGGTGCTAAAAAGAGCAGCATCGGCAGGCTTTTCACGTCGTTTGGTAGAAATCCACGTGCGCGTTCTGCCAAAAGCACCATTTGCATGCGTATCGTGTGGTTTTTCAGAAAACTGCGTCCGCGTCTACCAAAAGATGCATGTGCATGCTTAAAACGCGTTTTGGCACAAATCCATGTGCGGGTGCTAAAAAGAGCAGCATCGGCATGCTTTTCACGTCGTTTGGTAGAAATCCACGTGCGCGTTCTGCCAAAAGCACCATTTGCATGCATATCGTGTGGTTTTGCAGAAAACTGCGTCCGCGTCTACCAAAAGATGCATGTGCATGCTTAAAACGCGTTTTTGCACAAATCCAAGTGCGGGTGCTAAAAAGAGCAGCATCGGCATGCTTTTCACGTCGTTTGGTAGAAATCCACGTGCGCGTTCTGCCAAAAGCGCCATTTGCATGCATATCGTGTGGTTTTGCAGAAAACTGCGTCCGCGTCTACCAAAAGATGCATGTGCATGCTTAAAACGCGTTTTGGCACAAATCCAAGTGCGGGTGCTAAAAAGAGCAGCATCGGCATGCCTTTCACGTCGTTTGGTAGAAATCCACGTGCGCGTTCTGCCAAAACCACCATTTGCATGCATATCGTGTGGTTTTGCAGAAAACTGCGTCAGCGTCTACCAAAAGATGCATGTGCATGCTTAAAACGCGTTTTGGCACAAATCCATGTGGGGGTGCTAAAAAGAGCAGCATCGGCATGCCTTTCACGTCGTTTGGTAGAAATCCACGTGCGCGTTCTGCCAAAAGCACCATTTGCATGTATATCGTGTGGTTTTGCAGAAAACTGCGTCCGCGTCTACCAAAAGATGCATGTGCATGCTTAAAACGCGTTTTGGCACAAATCCATGTGCGGGTGCTAAAAAAGCAGCATCGGCATGCTTTTCACGTCGTTTGGTAGAAATCCACGTGCGCGTTCTGCCAAAAGCGCCATTTGCATGCATATCGTGTGGTTTTGCAGAAAACTGCGTCCGCGTCTACCAAAAGATGCATGTGCATGCTTAAAACGCGTTTTAGCACAAATCCATGTGCCGGTGCTAAAAAGAGCAGCATCGGCAGGCTTCTCACGTCGTTTGGTAGAAATCCACGTGCGCGTTCTGCCAAAAGCACCATTTGCATGCATATCGTGCGGTTTTGCAGAAAACTGCGTCCGCGTCTACCAAAAGATGCATGTGCATGCTTAAAACGCGTTTTAGCAGAAATCCATGTGCCGGTGCTAAAAAGAGCAGCATCGGCATGCTTTTCACGTCGTTTGGTAGAAATCCACGTGCGCGTTCTGCCAAAAGCACCATTTGCATGCATATCGTGTGGTTTTGCAGAAAAGTGCGTCCGCGTCTACCAAAAGATGCATGTGCATGCTAAAAACGCGTTTTGGCACAAATCCATGTGCGGGTGCTAAAAAGAGCAGCATCGGCATGCTTTTCACGTCGTTTGGTAGAAATCCACGTGCGCGTTCTGCCAAAAGCACCATTTGCATGCATATCGTGCGGTTTTGCAGAAAACTGCGTCCGCGTCTACCAAAAGATGCATGTGCATGCTTAAAACGCGTTTTGGCACAAATCCATGTGCGGGTGCTAAAAAGAGCAGCATCGGCACGCTTTTCACGTCGTTTGGTAGAAATCCACGTGCGCGTTCTGCCAAAAGCACCATTTGCATGCATATCGTGAGGTTTTGCAGAAAAGTGCGTCCGCGTCTACCAAAAGATGCATGTGCATGCTTAAAACGCGTTTTAGCACAAATCCATGTGCCGGTGCTAAAAAGAGCAGCATCGGCATGCTTTTCACGTCGTTTGGTAGAAATCCACGTGCGCGTTCTGCCAAAAGCACCATTTGCATTCATATCGTGCGGTTTTGCAGAAAACTGCGTCCGCGTCTACCAAAAGATGCATGTGCATGCTTAAAACGCGTTTTAGCAGAAATCCATGTGCCGGTGCTAAAAAGAGCAGCATCGGCATGCTTTTCACGTCGTTTGGTAGAAATCCACGTGCGCGTTCTGCCAAAAGCACCATTTGCATGCATATCGTGTGGTTTTGCAGAAAAGTGCGTCCGCGTCTACCAAAAGATGCATGTGCATGCTTAAAACGCGTTTTAGCACAAATCCATGTGCCGGTGCTAAAAAGAGCAGCATCGGCAGGCTTTTCACGTCGTTTGGTAGAAATCCACGTGCGCGTTCTGCCAAAAGCACCATTTGCATGCATATCGTGTGGTTTTGCAGAAAACTGCGTCCGCGTGTACCAAAAGATGCATGTGCATTCTTAAAACGCGTTTTGGCACAAATCCATGTGCGGGTGCTAAAAAGAGCAGCATCGGCATGCTTTTCACGTCGTTTGGTAGAAATCCACGTGCGCGTTCTGCCAAAAGCACCATTTGCATGCATATCGTGTGCTTTTTCAGAAAACTGCGTCCGCGTCTACCAAAAGATGCATATGCATGCTTAAAACGCGTTTTGGCACAAATCCATGTGCGGGTGCTAAAAAGAGCAGCATCGGCATGCTTTTCACGTCGTTTGGTAGAAATCCACGTGCGCGTTCTGCCAAAAGCACCATTTGCATGCATATCGTGTGGTTTTGCAGAAAACTGCGTCCGCGTCTACCAAAAGATGCATATGCATGCTTAAAACGCGTTTTGGCACAAATCCATGTGCGGGTGCTAAAAAGAGCAGCATCGGCATGCTTTTCACGTCGTTTGGTAGAAATCCACGTGCGCGTTCTGCCAAAACCACCATTTGCATGCATATCGTGTGGTTTTGCAGAAAACTGCGTCAGCGTCTACCAAAAGATGCATGTGCATGCTTAAAACGCGTTTTGGCACAAATCCATGTGCGGGTGCTAAAAAGAGCAGCATCGGCATGCATTTCACGTCGTTTGGTAGAAATCCACGTGCGCGTTCTGCCAAAAGCACCATTTGCATGTATATCGTGTGGTTTTGCAGAAAACTGCGTCCGCGTCTACCAAAAGATGCATGTGCATGCTTAAAACGCGTTTTGGCACAAATCCATGTGCGGGTGCTAAAAAGAGCAGCATCGGCATGCTTTTCACGTCGTTTGGTAGAAATCCACGTGCGCGTTCTGCCAAAAGCGCCATTTGCATGCATATCGTGTGGTTTTGCAGAAAACTGCGTCCGCGTCTACCAAAAGATGCATGTGCATGCTTAAAACGCGTTTTGGCACAAATCCATGTGCGGGTGCTAAAAAGAGCAGCATCGGCATGCTTTTCACGTCGTTTGGTAGAAATCCACGTGCGCGTTCTGCCAAAAGCACCATTTGCATGCATATCGTGTGGTTTTGCAGAAAAGTGCGTCCGCGTCTACCAAAAGATGCATGTGCATGCTTAAAACGCGTTTTAGCACAAATCCATGTGCCGGTGCTAAAAAGAGCAGCATCGGCAGGCTTTTCACGCCGTTTGGTAGAAATCCACGTGCGCGTTCTGCCAAAAGCACCATTTGCATGCATATCGTGTGGTTTTGCAGAAAACTGCGTCCGCGTCTACCAAAAGATGCATGTGCATGCTTAACACGCGTTCTGGCACAAATCCATGTGCGGGTGCTAAAAAGAGCACCATCGGCATGCTTTTCACGTCGTTTGGTAGAAATCCACGCGCGCGTTCTGCCAAAAGCACCATTTGCATGCATATCGTGTGGTTTTGCCGAAAACTGCGTCCGCGTCTACCAAAAGATGCATGTGCATGCTTAAAACGCGTTTTGGCACAAATCCATGTGCGGGTGCTAAAAAGAGCAGCATCGGCATGCTTTTCACGTCGTTTGGTAGAAATCCACGCGCGCGTTCTGCCAAAAGCACCATTTGCGTGCATATCGTGTGGTTTTGCAGAAAACTGCGTCCGCGTCTACCAAAAGATGCATGTGCATGCTTAAAACGCGTTTTGGCACAAATTCATGTGCGGATGCTAAAAAGAGCAGCATCGGCATGCTTTTCACGTCGTTTGGTAGAAATCCACGTGCGCGTTCTGTCAAAAGCACCATTTGCATGCATATCGTGTGGTTTTGCAGAAAACTGCGTCCGCGTCTACCAAAAGATGCATGTGCATGCTTAACACGCGTTTTGGCACAAATCCATGTGCGGGTGCTAAAAAGAGCAGCATCGGCATGCTTTTCACGTCGTTTGGTAGAAATCCACGTGCGCGTTCTGCCAATAGCACCATTTGCATGTATATCGTGTGGTTTTGCAGAAAACTGCGTCCGCGTCTACCAAAAGATGCATGTGCATGCTTAAAACGCGTTTTGGCACAAATCCATGTGCGGGTGCTAAAAAGAGCAGTATCGGCATGCTTTTCACGTCGTTTGGTAGAAATCCACGTGCGCGTTCTGCCAAAAGCGTCATTTGCATGCATATCGTGTGGTTTTGCAGAAAACTGCGTCCGCGTCTACCAAAAGATGCATGTGCATGCTTAAAGCGCGTTTTGGCACAAATCCATGTGCGGGTGCTAAAAAGAGCAGCATCGGCACGCTTTTCACGTCGTTTGGTAGAAATCCACGTGCGCGTTCTGCCAAAAGCACCATTTGCATGCATATCGTGTGGTTTTGCAGAAAAGTGCGTCCGCGTCTACCAAAAGATGCATGTGCATGCTTAAAACGCGTTTTAGCACAAATCCATGTGCCGGTGCTAAAAAGAGCAGCATCGGCAGGCTTTTCACGTCGTTTGGTAGAAATCCACGTGCGCGTTCTGCCAAAAGCACCATTTGCATGCATATCGTGCGGTTTTGCAGAAAACTGCGTCCGCGTCTACCAAAAGATGCATGTGCATGCTTAAAACGCGTTTTAGCAGAAATCCATGTGCCGGTGCTAAAAGAGCAGCATCGGCATGCTTTTCACGTCGTTTGGTAGAAATCCACGTGCGCGTTCTGCCAAAAGCACCATTTGCATGCATATCGTGTGGTTTTGCAGAAAAGTGCGTCCGCGTCTACCAAAAGATGCATGTGCATGCTTAAAACGCGTTTTGGCACAAATCCATGTGCGGGTGCTAAAAAGAGCAGCATCGGCATGCTTTTCACGTCGTTTGGTAGAAATCCACGTGCGCGTTCTGCCAAAAGCGCCATTTGCATGCATATCGTGTGGTTTTGCAGAAAACTGCGTCCGCGTCTACCAAAAGATGCATGTGCATGCTTAAAACGCGTTTTGACACAAATCCATGTGCGGGTGCTAAAAAGAGCAGCATCGGCATGCTTTTCACGTCGTTTGGTAGAAGTCCACGTGCGCGTTCTGCCAAAAGCACCATTTGCATGCATATCGTGCGGTTTTGCAGAAAACTGCGTCCGCGTCTACCAAAAGATGCATGTGCATGCTTAAAACGCGTTTTGGCACAAATCCATGTGCGGGTGCTAAAAAGAGCAGCATCGGCACGCTTTTCACGTCGTTTGGTAGAAATCCACGTGCGCGTTCTGCCAAAAGCACCATTTGCATGCATATCGTGCGGTTTTGCAGAAAACTGCGTCCGCGTCTACCAAAAGATGCATGTGCATGCTTAAAACGCGTTTTAGCAGAAATCCATGTGCCGGTGCTAAAAAGAGCAGCATCGGCATGCTTTTCACGTCGTTTGGTAGAAATCCACGTGCGCGTTCTGCCAAAAGCACCATTTGCATGCTTATCGTGTGGTTTTGCAGAAAAGTGCGTCCGCGTCTACCAAAAGATGCATGTGCATGCTTAAAACGCGTTGGAGCACAAATCCATGTGCCGGTGCTAAAAAGAGCAGCATCGGCAGGCTTTTCACATCGTTTGTAGAAATCCACGTGCGCGTTCTGCCAAAAGCACCATTTGCATGCATATCGTATGGTTTTGCAGAAAACTGTGTCCGCGTGTACCAAAAGATGCATGTGCATGCTTAAAACGCGTTTTGGCACAAATCCATGTGCGGGTGCTAAAAAGAGCAGCATCGGCATGCTTTTCACGTCGTTTGGTAGAAATCCACGTGCGCGTTCTGCCAAAAGCACCATTTGCATGCATATCGTGTGGTTTTTCAGAAAACTGCGTCCGCGTCTACGAAAAGATGCATGTGCATGCTTAAACGCGTTTTGGCCCAAATCCATGTGCGGGTGCTAAAAAGAGCAGCATCGGCATGCTTTTCACGTCGTTTGGTAGAAATCCACGTGCGCGTTCTGCCAAAACCACCATTTGCATGCATATCGTGTGGTTTTGCAGAAAACTGCGTCAGCGTCTACCAAAAGATGCATGTGCATGCTTAAAACGCGTTTTGGCACAAATCCATGTGCGGGTGCTAAAAAGAGCAGCATCGGCATGCCTTTCACGTCGTTTGGTAGAAATCCACGTGCGCGTTCTGCCAAAAGCACCATTTGCATGTATATCGTGTGGTTTTGCAGAAAACTGCGTCCGCGTCTACCAAAGATGCATGTGCATGCTTAAAACGCGTTTTGGCACAAATCCATGTGCGGGTGCTAAAAAGAGCAGCATCGGCATGCTTTTCACGTCGTTTGGTAGAAATCCACGTGCGCGTTCTGCCAAAAGCGCCATTTGCATGCATATCGTGTGGTTTTGCAGAAAACTGCGTCCGCGTCTACCAAAAGATGCATGTGCATGCTTAAAACGCATTTTGGCACAAATCCATGTGCGGGTGCTAAAAAGAGCAGCATCGGCATGCTTTTCACGTCGTTTGGTAGAAATCCACGTGCGCGTTCTGCCAAAAGCACCATTTGCATGCATATCGTGTGGTTTTGCAGAAAAGTGCGTCCGCGTCTACCAAAAGATGCATGTGCATGCTTAAAACGCGTTTTAGCACAAATCCATGTGCCGGTGCTAAAAAGAGCAGCATCGGCAGGCTTTTCACGCCGTTTGGTAGAAATCCACGCGCGCGTTCTGCCAAAAGCACCATTTGCATGCATATCGTGTGGTTTTGCAGAAAACTGCGTCCGCGTCTACCAAAAGATGCATGTGCATGCTTAAAACGCGTTTTGGCACAAATCCAAGTGCGGGTGCTAAAAAGAGCAGCATCGGCATGCTTTTCACGTCGTTTGGTAGAAATCCACGCGCGCGTTCTGCCAAAAGCGCCATTTGCATGCATATCGTGTGGTTTTGCAGAAAACTGCGTCCGCGTCTACCAAAAGATGCATGTGCATGCTTAAAACGCGTTTTGGCACAAATCCATGTGCGGGTGCTAAAAAGAGCAGCATCGGCATGCCTTTCACGTCGTTTGGTAGAAATCCACGTGCGCGTTCTGCCAAAAGCACCATTTGCATGTATATCGTGTGGTTTTGCAGAAAACTGCGTCCGCGTCTACCAAAAGATGCATGTGCATGCTTAAAACGCGTTTTAGCAGAAATCCATGTGCCGGTGCTAAAAAGAGCAGCATCGGCATGCTTTTCACGTCGTTTGGTAGAAATCCACGTGCGCGTTCTGCCAAAAGCACCATTTGCATGCATATCGTGTGGTTTTGCAGAAAAGTGCGTCCGCGTCTACCAAAAGATGCATGTGCATGCTTAAAACGCGTTTTGGCACAAATCCATGTGCGGGTGCTAAAAAGAGCAGCATCGGCATGCTTTTCACGTCGTTTGGTAGAAATCCACGTGCGCGTTCTGCCAAAAGCGCCATTTGCATGCATATCGTGTGGTTTTGCAGAAAACTGCGTCCGCGTCTACCAAAAGATGCATGTGCATGCTTAAAACGCGTTTTGGCACAAATCCATGTGCGGGTGCTAAAAAGAGCAGCATCGGCATGCTTTCCACGTCGTTTGGTAGAAATCCACGTGCGCGTTCTGCCAAAAGCACCATTTGCATGCATATCGTGTGGTTTTGCAGAAAAGTGCGTCCGCGTCTACCCAAAGATGCATGTGCATGCTTAAAACGCGTTTTAGCACAAATCCATGTGCCGGTGCTAAAAAGAGCAGCATCGGCATGCTTTTCACGTCGTTTGGTAGAAATCCATGTGCGCGTTCTGCCAAAAGCACCATTTGCATGCATATCGTGTGGTTTTGCAGAAAACTGCGTCCGCGTGTACCAAAAGATGCATGTGCATGCTTAAAACGCGTTTTGGCACAAATCCATGTGCGGGTGCTAAAAAGAGCAGCATCGGCATGCTTTTCACGTCGTTTGGTAGAAATCCACGTGCGCGTTCTGCCAAAAGCACCATTTGCATGCATATCGTGTGGTTTTTCAGAAAACTGCGTCCGCGTGTACCAAAAGATGCATGTGCATGCTTAAAACGCGTTTTGGCACAAATCCATGTGCGGGTGCTAAAAAGAGCAGCATCGGCATGCTTTTCACGTCGTTTGGTAGAAATCCACGTGCGCGTTCTGCCAAAAGCACCATTTGCATGCATATCGTGTGGTTTTGCAGAAAACTGCGTCCGCGTCTACCAAAAGATGCATGTGCATGCTTAAAACGCGTTTTGGCACAAATCCATGTGCGGGTGCTAAAAAGAGCAGCATCGGCATGCTTTCCACGTCGTTTGGTAGAAATCCACGTGCGCGTTCTGCCAAAAGCACCATTTGCATGCATATCGTGTGGTTTTGCAGAAAAGTGCGTCCGCGTCTACCAAAAGATGCATGTGCATGCTTAAAACGCGTTTTAGCACAAATCCATGTGCCGGTGCTAAAAAGAGCAGCATCGGCATGCTTTTCACGTCGTTTGGTAGAAATCCATGTGCGCGTTCTGCCAAAAGCACCATTTGCATGCATATCGTGTGGTTTTGCAGAAAACTGCGTCCGCGTGTACCAAAAGATGCATGTGCATGCTTAAAACGCGTTTTGGCACAAATCCATGTGCGGGTGCTAAAAAGAGCAGCATCGGCATGCTTTTCACGTCGTTTGGTAGAAATCCACGTGCGCGTTCTGCCAAAAGCACCATTTGCATGCATATCGTGTGGTTTTTCAGAAAACTGCGTCCGCGTCTACCAAAAGATGCATGTGCATGCTTAAAACGCGTTTGGCACAAATCCATGTGCGGGTGCTAAAAAGAGCAGCATCGGCATGCTTTTCACGTCGTTTGGTAGAAATCCACGTGCGCGTTCTGCCAAAAGCACCATTTGCATGCATATCGTGTGGTTTTGCAGAAAACTGCGTCCGCGTCTACCAAAAGATGCATGTGCATGCTTAAAACGCGTTTTGGCACAAATCCATGTGCGGGTGCTAAAAAGAGCAGCATCGGCATGCTTTTCACGCCGTTTGGTAGAAATCCACGTGCGCGTTCTGCCAAAACCACCATTTGCATGCATATCGTGTGGTTTTGCAGAAAACTGCGTCAGCGTCTACCAAAAGATGCATGTGCATGCTTTAAAACGCGTTTTGGCACAAATCCATGTGCGGGTGCTAAAAAGAGCAGCGTCGGCATGCCTTTCACGTCGTTTGGTAGAAATCCACGTGCGCGTTCTGCCAAAAGCACCATTTGCATGTATATCGTGTGGTTTTGCAGAAAACTGCGTCCGCGTCTACCAAAAGATGCATGTGCATGCTTAAAACGCGTTTTGGCACAAATCCATGTGCGGGTGCTAAAAAGAGCAGCATCGGCATGCTTTTCACGTCGTTTGGTACAAATCCACGTGCGCGTTCTGCCAAAAGCGCCATTTCCATGCATATCGTGTGGTTTTGCAGAAAACTGCGTACGCGTCTACCAAAAGATGCATGTGCATGCTTAAAACGCGTTTTGGCACAAATCCATGTGCGGGTGCTAAAAAGAGCAGCATCGGCATGCTTTTCACGTCGTTTGGTAGAAATCTACGTGCGCGTTCTGCCAAAAGCACCATTTGCATGCATATCGTGTGGTTTTGCAGAAAAGTGCGTCCGCGTCTACCAAAAGATGCATGTGCATGCTTAAAACGCGTTTTAGCACAAATCCATGTGCCGGTGCTAAAAATAGCAGCATCGGCAGGCTTTTCACGCCGTTTGGTAGAAATCCACGTGCGCGTTCTGCCAAAAGCACCATTTGCATGCATATCGTGTGGTTTTGCAGAAAACTGCGTCCGCGTCTACCAAAAGATGCATGTGCATGCTTAACACGCGTTTTGGCACAAATCCATGTGCGGGTGCTAAAAAGAGCACCATCGGCATGCTTTTCACGTCGTTTGGTAGAAATCCACGCGCGCGTTCTGCCAAAAGCACCATTTGCATGCATATCGTGTGGTTTTGCAGAAAAGTGCGTCCGCGTCTACCAAAAGATGCATGTGCATGCTTAAAACGCGTTTTGGCACAAGTCCAGGTGCGGGTGCTAAAAAGAGCAGCATCGGCATGCTTTTCACGTCGTTTGGTAGAAATCCACGTGCGCGTTGTGCCAAAAGCGCCATTTGCATGCATATCCTGTGGTTTTGCAGAAAACTGCGTCCGCGTCTACCAAAATATGCATGTGCATGCTTAAAACGCGTTTTGGCACAAATCCATGTGCGGGTGCTAAAAAGAGCAGCATCGGCATGCTTTTCACGTCGTTTGGTAGAAATCCACGCGCGCGTTCTGCCAAAAGCACCATTTGCATGCATATCGTGTGGTTTTGCCGAAAACTGCGTCCGCGTCTACCAAAAGATGCATGTGCATGCTTAAAACGCGTTTTGGCACAAATCCATGTGCGGGTGCTAAAAAGAGCAGCATCGGCATGCTTTTCACGTCGTTTGGCAGAAATCCACGTGCGCGTTCTGCCAAAAGCACCATTTGCATGCATATCGTGCGGTTTTGCAGAAAACTGCGTCCGCGTCTACCAAAAGATGCATGTGCATGCTTAAAACGCGTTTTAGCACAAATCCATGTGCGGGTGCTAAAAAGAGCAGCATCGGCATGCCTTTCACGTCGTTTGGTAGAAATCCACGTGCGCGTTCTGCCAAAAGCACCATTTGCATGCATATCGTGTGGTTTTGCAGAAAAGTGCGTCCGCGTCTACCAAAAGATGCATGTGCATGCTTAAAACGCGTTTTAGCACAAATCCATGTGCCGGTGCTAAAAAGAGCAGCATCGGCAGGCTTTTCACGTGGTTTGGTAGAAATCCACGTGCGCGTTCTGCCAAAAGCACCATTTGCATGCATATCGTGTGGTTTTGCAGAAAACTGCGTCCGCGTGTACCAAAAGATGCATGTGCATGCTTAAAACGCGTTTTGGCACAAATCCATGTGCGGGTGCTAAAAAGAGCAGCATCGGCATGCTTTTCACGTCGTTTGGTAGAAATCCACGTGCGCGTTCTGCCAAAAGCACCATTTGCATGCATATCGTGTGGTTTTTCAGAAACTGCGTCCGCGTCTACCAAAAGATGCATGTGCATGCTTAAAACGCGTTTTGGCACAAATCCATGTGCGGGTGCTAAAAAGAGCAGCATCGGCATGCTTTTCACGTCGTTTGGTAGAAATCCACGTGCGCGTTCTGCCAAAAGCACCATTTGCATGCATATCGTGTGGTTTTGCAGAAAACTGCGTCCGCGTCTACCAAAAGATGCATGTGCATGCTTTACACGCGTTTTGGCACAAATCCATGTGCGGGTGCTAAAAAGAGCAGCATCGGCATGCTTTTCACGTCGTTTGGTAGAAATCCACGCGCGCGTTCTGCCAAAAGCACCATTTGCATGCATATCGTGTGGTTTTTCTGAAAACTGCGTCCGCGTCTACCAAAAGATGCATGTGCATGCTTAAAACGCGTTTTGGCACAAATCCATGTGCGGGTGCTAAAAAGAGCAGCATCGGCATGCTTTTCACGTCGTTTGGTAGAAATCCACGTGCGCGTTCTGCCAAAAGCACCATTTGCATGCATATCGTGCGGTTTTGCAGAAAACAGCGTCCGCGTCTACCAAAAGATGCATGTGCATGCTTAAAACGCGTTTTGGCACAAATCCATGTGCGGGTGCTAAAAAGAGCAGCATCGGCATGCTTTTCACGTCATTTGGTAGAAATCCACGCGCGCGTTCTGCCAAAAGCACCATTTGCATGCATATCGTGTGGTTTTGCCGAAAACTGCGTCCGCGTCTACCAAAAGATGCATGTGCATGCTTAAAACGCGTTTTGGCACAAATCCATGTGCGGGTGCTAAAAAGAGCAGCATCGGCATGCTTTTCACGTCGTTTGGCAGAAATCCACGTGCGCGTTCTGCCAAAAGGACCATTTGCATGCATATCGTGCGGTTTTGCAGAAAACTGCGTCCGCGTCTACCAAAAGATGCATGTGCATGCTTAAAACGCGTTTTAGCACAAATCCATGTGCGGGTGCTAAAAAGAGCAGCATCGGCATGCCTTTCACGTCGTTTGGTAGAAATCCACGTGCGCGTTCTGCCAAAAGCACCATTTGCATGCATATCGTGTGGTTTTGCAGAAAAGTGCGTCCGCGTCTACCAAAAGATGCATGTGCATGCTTAAAACGCGTTTTAGCACAAATCCATGTGCCGGTGCTAAAAAGAGCAGCATCGGCATGCTTTTCACGTCGTTTGGTAGAAATCCACGTGCGCGTTCTGCCAAAAGCACCATTTGCATGCATATCGTGTGGTTTTTCAGAAAACTGCGTCCGCGTCTACCAAAAGATGCATGTGCATGCTTAAAACGCGTTTTGGCACAAATCCATGTGCGGGTGCTAAAAAGAGCAGCATCGGCATGCTTTTCACGTCGTTTGGTAGAAATCCACGCGCGCGTTCTGCCAAAAGAACCATTTGCATGCATATCGTGTGGTTTTGCAGAAAACTGCGTCCGCGTCTACCAAAAGATGCATGTGCATGCTTTACACGCGTTTTGGCACAAATCCATGTGCGGGTGCTAAAAAGAGCAGCATCGGCATGCTTTTCACGTCGTTTGGTAGAAATCCACGCGCGCGTTCTGCCAAAAGCACCATTTGCATGCATATCGTGTGGTTTTTCTGAAAACTGCGTCCGCGTCTACCAAAAGATGCATGTGCATGCTTAAAACGCGTTTTGGCACAAATCCATGTGCGGGTGCTAAAAAGAGCAGCATCGGCATGCTTTTCACGTCGTTTGGTAGCAATCCACGTGCGCGTTCTGCCAAAAGCACCATTTGCATGCATATCGTGCGGTTTTGCAGAAAACTGCGTCCGCGTCTACCAAAAGATGCAAGTGCATGCTTAAAACGCGTTTTGGCACAAATCCATGTGCGGGTGCTAAAAAGAGCAGCATCGGCATGCTTTTCACGTCGTTTGGTAGAAATCCACGTGCGCGTTCTGCCAAAAGCACCATTTGCATGCATATCGTGTGGTTTTGCAGAAAAGTGCGTCCGCGTCTACCAAAAGATGCATGTGCATGCTTAAAACGCGTTTTAGCACAAATACATGTGCCGGTGCTAAAAAGAGCAGCATCGGCAGGCTTTTCACGCCGTTTGGTAGAAATCCACGTGCGCGTTCTGCCAAAAGCACCATTTGCATGCATATCGTGTGGTTTTGCAGAAAACTGCGTCCGCGTCTACCAAAAGATGCATGTGCATGCTTAACACGCGTTTTGGCACAAATCCATGTGCGGGTGCTAAAAAGAGCACCATCGGCATGCTTTTCACGTCGTTTGGTAGAAATCCACGCGCGCGTTCTGCCAAAAGCACCATTTGCATGCATATCGTGTGGTTTTGCAGAAAACTGCGTCCGCGTCTACCAAAAGATGCATGTGCATGCTTAAAACGCGTTTTGGCACAAATCCATGTGCGGGTGCTAAAAAGAGCAGCATCGGCATGCTTTTCACGTCGTTTGGTAGAAATCCACATGCGCGTTCTGCCAAAAGCACCATTTGCGTGCATATCGTGTGGTTTTGCAGAAAACTGCGTCCGCGTCTACCAAAAGATGCATGTGCATGCTTAACACGCGTTTTGGCACAAATCCATGTGCGGGTGCTAAAAAGAGCAGCATCAACATGCTTTTCACGTCGTTTGGTAGAAATCCACGTGCGCGTTCTGCCAAAAGCACCATTTGCATGCATATCGTGTGGTTTTGCAGAAAACTGCGTCCGCGTCTACCAAAAGATGCATGTGCATGCTTAAAACGCGTTTTAGCAGAAATCCATGTGCCGGTGCTAAAAAGAGCAGCATCGGCATGCTTTTCACGTCGTTTGGTAGAAATCCACGTGCGCGTTCTGCCAAAAGCACCATTTGCATGCATATCGTGTGGTTTTGCAGAAAAGTGCGTCCGCGTCTACCAAAAGATGCATGTGCATGCTTAAAACGCGTTTGGCACAAGTCCAGGTGCGGGTGCTAAAAAGAGCAGCATCGGCATGCTTTTCACGTCGTTTGGTAGAAATCCACGTGCGCGTTCTGCCAAAAGCGCCATTTGCATGCATATCGTGTGGTTTTGCAGAAAACTGCGTCCGCGTCTACCAAAAGATGCATGTGCATGCTTAAAACGCGTTTTGGCACAAATCCATGTGCGGGTGCTAAAAAGAGCAGCATCGGCATGCTTTTCACGTCGTTTGGTAGAAATCCACGTGCGCGTTCTGCCAAAAGCACCATTTGCATGCATATCGTGTGGTTTTGCAGAAAACTGCGTCCGCGTCTACCAAAAGATGCATGTGCATGCTTAAAACGCGTTTTGGCACAAATCCATGTGCGGGTGCTAAAAAGAGCAGCATCGGCATGCTTTTCACGTCGTTTGGTAGAAATCCACGTGCGCGTTCTGCCAAAAGCACCATTTGCATGCATATCGTGCGGTTTTGCAGAAAACTGCGTCCGCGTCTACCAAAAGATGCATGTGCATGCTTAAAACGCGTTTTGGCACAAATCCATGTGCGGGTGCTAAAAAGAGCAGCATCGGCATGCTTTTCACGTCGTTTGATAGAAATCCACGTGCGCGTTCTGTCAAAAGCACCATTTGCATGCATATCGTGTGGTTTTGCAGAAAAGTGCGTCCGCGTCTACCAAAAGATGCATGTGCATGCTTAAAACGCGTTTTAGCACAAATCCATGTGCCGGTGCTAAAAAGAGCAGCATCGGCAGGCTTTTCACGTTGTTTGGTAGAAATCCACGTGCGCGTTCTGCCAAAAGCACCATTTGCATGCATATCGTGTGGTTTTGCAGAAAACTGCGTCCGCGTCTACCAAAAGATGCATGTGCATGCTTAACACGCGTTTTGGCACAAATCCATGTGCGGGTGCTAAAAAGAGCAGCATCGGCATGCTTTTCACGTCGTTTGGTAGAAATCCACGCGCGCGTTCTGCCAAAAGCACCATTTGCATGCATATCGTGTGGTTTTGCAGAAAACTGCCTCCGCGTCTACCAAAAGATGCATGTGCATGCTTAAAACGCGTTTTGGCACAAATCCA